>NC_141990.1:213499882-213695715 GCF_049901715.1 Pseudonaja textilis
AGTCCAATATCTTGGTTAAATTCTAAATGAAAACAACTAAACTAGCTGATATTTAATGTTATCATTCCAAGCTTGAGTTTTCTGAACCATTCTGCTTAATGTTCAGGTAACTGTGTCTCTTTTAACATTAATTCTATTTTTTATATCAAGATAAAAATGTTAATATTCAACTGAAGGTTAAAAAACACAGAGAGTAATAAAATTGACAACATTAATTCTTAGAGCTTTAGGATTGGCATAACAACATTTCCTTTATTTCACTGGCAAGTATTTCATGCATGATTTTCCAGTTTGCTGCATTGATTTCAACAGCAGGCAAGTCATTTTGAATGTCATCAATCTGCAGTATTATAAAGCTCATTCTGAACTTCTGGAAAATAATACAGGAAATTGGTTGAAAAATAATAGACTTAAAAGAATAATTCTAATTAGGTGACCAACTGGTATAATTTCAGGTAATTCACTTTGTGTATTTATTATCTAAACTTCATCTAATCTATCATCTTTTGTCATTTTGAAACTTCACATTACCACTTCTGCTTTTCAAATCATCATCACCACAGTAATAGTACAGATTAATGGACCAATGACATTTAAGTAACATTACTGCTAAAGCAAGAGATATGTGTAAAATAACAGGAACTGGTCCTGATATTAACTGCTACATAGCTTTAAAAAGTTTTTAAAATGGCAAAGAAATAAACTTTTGTTTCTGAGATAAATTTCTGTACCCAAACCTTAAAAAAAACCCAACTCTGAGCTGCCCAGTGATGGAATTTAAAATTTTTTACTACCGGTTCTGTGAGCGTGACTTGGTGGGCATGGGGTGGCTTGGTGGGCGTGGCAGGGGAAGGCTACTGTAAAATCCCCATTCCCTCCCCACTCCACAATGAGGGATGAGAAGCGAAACATCTCAAAGAAAAATCAGAAAGTCCACTTGCCTCTTGAAAAAAGCACCTTTGGGACAGTTTACTTTTTGTTAGTTAGTAAATCCAGTATTTAGTGTTTGGGTTTCAATTTGCAGGAAACCAGAATGTCTGTATTATTCACGTTTAATTAAATTCTTAAGGGGATTCATTATTACTTTTTCTATCTGAAACATATGGGATATATTTCAACGGCTTTACAATTATTTGAGCTTGAGGCGCTAATGCAGCTCTCTTCTATGATCCTAGTTAAACCAATGGACCACTTTTGTTTAAACTTCATGCAATTCAAACCAAACTTGAAAGGAAGTGATCCTAGTGCATTTAGGAAGAAATGGGGATTAATAAAATAAAGACTAGGCTATTATTGGCTAAATCCAAGTTGTCTGCCTTGTAGTCTGTTCTCACGAACACTGGCTGGTAGTGATCAATCTTTCTGAAATGGGACATTGTTGACAGACTGTGACACTGGATATTCTTCTGAGATTTTAATGTTTTTTTTTTATTATGAGTAGGCTGTAGCAAACGGACTCTGGATAGGGAATCACAAATTGAATTTAGTAGAATTTCTATAGTAGTTGAACTGGAAAACCATATGTTTTAAATTAATAATTACAGCAACTGAGCAGTTCATAAATACTGCAATCCTTTTATGCTAATGCAACTGGACATCTTATCAGCACTTGTTGACTATAATGTCAAAAGAAAGATTCCCTTTGCAGAAAGAACCTTCTCTTACAGTACATTATGTTGAATCTTTGACTCATATTCTATTATATTGTGACTTCCTGAATCTTCTGGAAATAATTGTGCAAATAATTTTTAATAAGATATAATAGCAGTGAATGAAATGCTTTGTCACTGTGAAGGTATTGAAATTGGTTGCTTATTTTTTCCTTAATTTGATATATTTATATTTAATATATTTGAATTATTGTTAGAAGTGATTTAGTACAAATTGATAGAAAATATGGTATATAATATTACATTTATATTCTACTGTTTCTTTAAGTACCTCAAGTATACATAGATGGATCTTTCAGCCATGTGAGGTTTTTTTTGAGCTGAGGAAACTGGTCAAAATCAGATAATGAGGTTCATGATAAAATGTGACCCTGAACTTCTCTAGTACAAGTCCATTTTATTCACAAAAATACCGCTATTTACATACATAGTTTTGTAATTTGAGATAATATTTTATGTTTCTAGTTGGAAAAAATGCTGATGCTCATATACACTGCTCAAAAAAATAAAGGGAACACTTAAACAACACAATGTAACTCCAAGTCAATCACACTTCTGTGAAATCAAACTGTCCACTTAGGTAGCAACACTGATTGACAATCAATTTCACATGCTGTTGTGCAAATGGAATAGACAACAGGTGGAAAGCATAAGTTAGCAAGACATCCCCAATAAAGGAGTGGTTCTGCAGGTGGTAACCACAGACCACTTCTCAGTTCCTATGCTTTCTGGCTGATGGTTTGGTCACTTTTGAATGCTGGCGGTGCTTTCACTCTAGTGGTAGCATGAGACGGAGTCTGTAACCCACACAAGTGGCTCAGGTAGTGCAGCTCATCCAGTATGGCACATCAATGTGAGCTATGGCAAGAAGGTTTGCTGTGCCTGTCAGCGTAGTGTCCAGAGCATGGAGGCGCTACCAGGAGACAGGCCAGTACATCAGGAGACGTGGAGGAGGCCATAGGAGGGCAACAACCCAGCATCAGGAGCGCTACCTCCACCTTTGTGCAAGGAGGGGCAGGAGGAGCACTGCTAGAGCCCTGCAAAATGACTTCCAGTGGGCCACAAATGTGCATGTGGCTGCTCAAATGGTCAGAAACAGACTCCATGAGAGTGGTATGAGGGCCCGACGTCCACAGGTGGGGGTTGTGTTTACAGCCCAACACCGTGCAGGACAGTTGGCATTTGCCAGATAACACCAAGATTGGCAAATTTGCCACTGGCACCCTGTGCTCTTTCCAGATGAAAGCAAGTTCACACTGAGCACATGTGACAGAAGTGACAGGGTCTGGAGATGCCATGGAGAATGTTCTGCTGCCTGCAATATCCTCCAGCATGACTGGTTTGGCAGTGGGTCAGTAATGGTGCAGGGTGGCATTTCTTTAGGGGGCCGCACAGCCCTCCATGTGCTTGCCAGAGATAGCCTGACTGCCATGAGGAACCGAGATGAGATCCTCAGACCCCTTGGGAGACCATATGCTGGTGCAGTTGGCCCTAGGTTCCTCCTAATGCATGACAATGCTAGACCTCATGTGGCTGGAGTGTGTCAGCAGTTCCTGCAAGACGAAGGCATTGATGCTATGGACTGGCCCACCCGTTCCCCAGACCTGAATCCAATTGAGCACATCTGGGACATCATGTCTCGCTCCATCCACCAACAGACTGTCCTGGAGTTGGGGGATGCTTTAGTCCAGGTGTGGGAGGAGATCCCACAGGAGACCATCCGCCACTCATCAGGAGCATGCCCAGGCGTTGTAGGGAGGTCATACAGGCACGTGGAGGCCACACACACTACTGAGCCTCATTTTGACTTGTTTTAAGGACATTATATCAAAGTTGGATCAGCCTGTAGTGTTTTTTTCCACTTTAATTTTGAGTGTAACTCCAAATCCAGATCTCCATGGGTTGCTTAATTTCCATTGATAATTTTTGTGTGATTTTGTTATCAGCACATTCAACTATGTAATGAACAAAGTATTCAATAAGAATATTTCATTCATTCAGATCTAGGATGTCTTATTTTTGTGTTCCCTTTATTTTTTTGAGCAGTGTATTTGAAACATAACATCTTGAGGAGTCCTTGGTATTCTTTGAGTTTGGTTGTTTTCTTGCAGATGTTTCATTATTCAAGCTAAGTAACATCATCAGTGTTGATCATCTAGTTTGGGTAATGAAATATTGCAAAGAAACAACCAAGCTCGGAGGGCATTAAGGACCCCTCATTTCAACCCTGAGCTACAAATATTCTTCCTTATTGGTACATATCATCTTCTTAATATTGTGATGCTCAATGCTAGAGGTGGGGTTTTTTTTGTTTTTTTGCAAAATTCATAATCTTGGTTTCTTCAAAGTTCATCTGTAGTGAGAGATCTCTGCAGAAATGGAACATAGCTTTCCTTGGTCCCTTTTGCTACTTAAGATTATGATAAAACTATTCCATCTGTTGCATATATATTTTCTGACTAACTTTGGGAGAGGATGCTTTTCTCTGGTTAAAATTCCCATACTGAGTTGATGTACCAATTGAACAACACTGTATCTTTGTTTAATTCTTTCTAGCTTGAATTGCTTTTGTAATCTGGACAAAATGTCTATATACTCTATCATCTAGCACTCATTTATGTGAAAATCCTTCATTTACTAATACAATATTGTATTAATGTAGTGGTCATGTTTTTGTCACATGAAAACCTCCTTCTAGAGAAATTATGTCTCCAATACATGAAGATCCCATTAATTCAATCTGACTTTTCAAAACCTACCTACTTTACTAAGTACATTGAGAAAAATAAAGCATGTTAAATTAGAATTTTATCAGCACCAACACAATCCACAAATTCTGAAATGAACGATAAAGTAGACTAGTGTAATATTTGGCAAAAAAACCCACCTTTGGTTTATCAAGCTACTAACAATTAGCATTGAGAAACTAATTCCTTAATATAAATGTTACAATGATTTGAGGGGCGTTGCACTACAGTTCACCAGATATGAGACCCTGTTCATTAAGCTAGGCTCTAGAGGTCAAATGGGATTGTTATACCAGTTTCCCTGCTGCTTACCAACCTCCCTGGCAATGGAGTTCCCTAGACTTACAGTGGCCACACCCCCAAATCTGGTGTTTCTGTCAGAGCAGTAGAAATTGGGAGAGCTCTTAGTGTCTTCTTATGAACAGATCTTTCCACTGGATTCTCCAGTGCCACTATCCATTGCAGGGAGGCCAGCAATTGATGGAACCTGATATGTTTCAGAGACAGAGATAAGGGTTGTTCCTAGTGGTCTACTGCAAAGACCATATAAAGCCTCGGTCACTGCTTGGAATAAGGGAATTGCTGAAGTGACTTGATCTTGCCCATGCAACCTCTCCTTTCTAGGGGGTCCCGTCACTTCCCTGATACACAGAGGCTTTGAGGGAGATGTAATAAGAAAAAAGATGTCTAGAGCCTCACTGACACTCAGTAAAGGACAAACCCAAACATGGGGTAGACCTAGTAAGGCCTATGTTAAAGTATTAAGATTTAGAAACTGACCAGTGGTGAATAGCTGCATGATGCTATGAAACTGATGTAAGTTTGGCTGATATAACAAGATTGATTCAGCAGAGTATGGGTATTTCTCTTTAAGGCTGGAGAGCAAAGTTCCCCCTAAGAGGTATGTACATAAAGGCAGCCATTAGAGGGCACGGTTCTCTTTCCTTGTGACCAGTTCAGTGCAGAAGTTCTCTGCGTGTTAGGAAGAAGAAAAGCTTTCTTGTAAAGGCACTTTGCTACCACGTGTATATTTTCTGTATATACCTGTATATTAAACCACTATTAATGTCGAAGTCTCTATTTGCTGTGTGTTGCTCCTGGGTTATCTCATAAAGGTAGTCATCCTGCCAAATGCCTTGTTTTGGTAGGGGAGGAGAAGTGTCAGAACTTTCCACTATTATTGTATCCACAAATAGCCGCCCCTCAACTGTGCTTGCTTGGGTGACACAAACCCTCTTGTGTAAAGGGGGTTCTAGAAACCTCTTATAGGAGTGCATGGAGGAGTTTGCTCAGCATCTCTCAGACAAAGTTGCTTGGTTGCAACTTGGTAGCAACCAAGGCTACCACCCAGTCTGCAGTTGGATAGTAGCCTTGTTGCAGGCCCAGAAGAGATGCCTGGGGAGAAGACTTGTCCAGTTATCTGGAAATGGTCTGAATCTGCTGGTTCTGAGGAAGTGGACAAGGTCTTTAGGACTGTGAGCTCAGCCACCTGCTCTTTAGATCCATGTCCCTCCTAGCTGGAGAGTGATTGTGCAAGCTGGTTCTAGCAGTGGTGAATACTTCAAATAAGGGAGTTGGCCTTGATTCACACCTCTGCTCCACAAACTGCATTGGATATCAGTTTGCTTGCAGGTCCAATTGAAGATGCTGGTTTAAACCTTTAAAGCTTTTCATGGTATGGGACCAAGGGACCTCTTCTCCCCAATTACATCATCCTCTCCCATTAGTTCTGACGGAGAAGGCATGCCATGGGCATCCTCAGCTGAAGACTTACATTTGGTGGGTCCCAGGAGATGGGCCTTACTTGCTGTGGCCCCTGCATTATGGAACTTCCTTCCCCCCCTACACAAAATTAGGTTAGTCCCATCCTTATTTATGTTGCAGAAATGCTTTGAAACCTGGTTATGTCATCAGACTTGGGAGTCCCAAGGAACCAGAAACATTCTAAGATCCATCTATTGAGGTTAGTATATTCTATCTCTCTCAATGCCTTGTAGTTTGTATATTTTAAGTTTAGTAATATATTAATCTTTTAATAATGATTGTTTAAATTTTTGTTTTACATGTTTTCTGTTTCATTTGATTGTTGTGACTTCTTGTAAAGTATATGGGCCACCATATAAATTTGATAAATAAATGCAATATTAAAACTGGGTTAAAAACCACATTATTAATCAAAATATCTCTGTACAACATGATCATTAAAGATCCTTATTATTATAAACCTGGATGCTCCTTTTTCATACTCTTCAAATGGGTTAGTCCATTAAAATATATTGAAATGTATTTTAATAGGCTCTTGCTAACCTCACCTCTTTTTTTCATTAAATGTAAAGTAAGATTCCAATGGGAAAAAAAATACAGGTGGTCCTCAACTTACAACTGCAACTGAGTCCAAAATTTCTGCTGGTAAGTGAGACAGCTGTTAATGGAGTTTTGCCCCATTTTACAACCTTTCTTGCCTCAGTTAAGTGAATTGCTGCAGGGGTTAAATTAGTAGCACGATTATTAAGTGAATCTGGCTCTCTAAATGACTTTGCTTGTCAGAAGGTTGCAAAACGTGATCACATGATCCAGGGACACTGCAACCATCATAAATATGATCCAGTTGCCAGGCTTCCGAATTTTTATCACTATGACTATGGGGATGCTGCAATGGATGAAAGTGTGAAAAACATCCATAAGTCACTTTTTTCCGTGCCACTATAACTCTGAAAGGTCAATAAAGGAATGGTTGTAAGTAGAGGACGACCTGTATTTGTAACTCAGAGTTGAATTGTGCAGTCTGTAAGCTTGGTTACATCCTTGCAAATCAGTGACGGGATTCAAAAAATTTTACTACTGGTTCTGTGGTGGGCGTGGCTTGGTGGGCATGACAGGGGAAGGATACTATAAAATCTCCATTCCCACCTCACTCCAGGTGAAGGATACTGCAAAATCCCCATTCCCTCCCCACTCCAGGGGAAGGATACTACAAAATCGCATTCCCTCCCCACCCCACTAACCTGCTTTCCAGCTCCATTCTCCTGTGCAGGGCAACAAAATAATAATAAGTGGGGGCGGGGCCAGTCAGAGGTGGTATTTGCCGGTTCTCTGAACTACTCAAAATTTCTGCTACCGATTCTTCAGAACTGGTCGGAACCTACTGAATACCTCTGTTGCAAATGTTTCATTACCAAATTAGGTAACATTATCAGTACTGGGTTAAGATTAGGGTTAGCAATGAAGATATTACTTATTTGGTAATGAAACATCTGCAAGAAAACAACTAAACTCAGAGAGCAACAAGGACCCCACAGAAAACAAGATTCCCCATACAACTTATTCATAAAGATATATACACAACATATTTATGTAGCAGAACCATATGACACAGGAAAATAAAATCCAATACTCCAGATAGAAATAAGCTTCAAATTCATTTGAAATTTAATTAGGCTCAAAAGTCTTTTAATGATAATTAAAGTTTAAGTACAGAGTTTCTACCTTAATACTGGTTTTTCAGCTTAAGCTTTTGGAGGTATTACTTCCTTTCTTAACCTCAAGGCCTAATTTACCTTATCAGTTTTCAGAACACTAAGTTTCAGACATTTTCAAGTCTATTTTTCAGTCTACCGCTGATATAGTGAAGCCACTATCCAACCTTATTCTGACATACTTTTAGTACCTTAAAATTAAATTGGTCATAAAATCTTTGAAATATATAATAGGGACAGGAACTGATTGCCTACCATTACCTGTGAAAATTCATACCTAATAACTTCAATAGAGAAGCATCAGCACCCAATTGTGGTATGAATCTGATCTTATATAACCAAAAATAGGAGAACTGTAGCTAGAAATACTTTATATGTACATCCTGGAGGACAGAATGGGAAGGAGGGACATGATTGAAACCTTTAAATATATGAAGGGTGTGAGCTAAGGTTCTAGAAGGCAGTATTTTCAATGCTAAGCAAAAATCAAGAACACAGGGACGTAACCTCAAACTGACAGGATGGAAGTTCAGAAGTAATGTTAGAAAGGATTACTTCACAGAAAGAGCAGCGGAAGCTTGGAACTAACGTCCAGTGGAGGTAGTGTGCCAATTGTCAATAACTGAGTTTAAACATGCTTAGGATAAGCACATGCCCATCATCTGACAATTTTTTTAAAAAAAGGTAAAATTAATTAATTTTAAAAACCCCAACAAATTCAAAGAGAGGACTCAATGAACCACTAGGTCTTTTTCTGTGTCAATTTTCTATGTTTCTAAATAATGAACTTCAGTTTCTTTCTTCTGATCATGTCAGCCCATTTTCTTCAGATCTTTTTAATTCATTCTCTTTTTATATTTTCAATAAGACATTTACAAATACCTATCTTCTAAGCTCCCTATTAAGTTTATCTTTGGTTTATCTTTGGTGTAGTCACTACTGTATAATAAGACTTCCCCTCCTGCCCTCTCCTGGAGAAAAAGCAACTATATTGAAGCAATTTTGGAAGAGTACAATACACTATATCCAGAGAGAGAAGCTAAAGATATAGAGAATACTTTATTTGACCAAGGGTGATTAGACATACAAGGAATTTGTCTCTGGTGCAGGAGCTCTCAGTGTACATGCAAAACAACAGCAAATTAAGAAACATAATTATGATACCAATAAGAGAAGGCAGTAGAAAAGATGAAAAGGTTAATAATAAAACCATACCACATGGGTAAATATACTTAAGACATAAAGAAAGCATTTAATTTCCTGTATAGCTTTACTGCTAGATCAAGGTCTCTGAATGAAAAACAAAAGATGCTTTAGAGCTGGTTTGTTATACATTTCTATGTATGGGTTGAGTTGGACAAGCAAGTGCTATTATAGGAAGAGAATGGTTTACAACTGAAAGAGTCTGCTCTCTCCAAGCCATTTATACCTCTCTTACATGCAGGTAGTCCCCAGGTTAAGATTGCCCGACTTACACATATTTACGGATGGACTTCCTATTGCTAAAAATGGCAATCAGTGTTCTCCTTCCTTGACACAACAAGGCACTGAAGCCACGCAATGTTTTCATGAGTGTTACAAAGTAGTGTGTCCATTTTTAATAGGCAACCTGTTTTCAATGCTTCATGAAAACATCGTCTTCAGTGATTCATAGGTTCAAGAAAAGAGAACGCCATTTGCCAATTTTAGTCAGATCACGTTGCTGTTTCTGAAGTGTTTTATATGCATAGAAAGGTAGAATAAATACTGCAAGTTAAGACAAATATTTGACTAACTGATGCTAAATAGCCTGCTCCGATTTACATACAAATTTGATTTAAAGACAGGAACAGATTTCATTCTTAACCCAAGGACTGCCTATACTGGAAGGAAACCTCTAAAAACAAACCATCCTGCCAGATATCTGTTCTAATGTTCTGCATCGGGGTGTGTGTGTGCGTTTGTGTGTGCGTGTGTGTGTGTACACGCATGCAAACATGGCATTGCTTAATCTATTTCCTATTTTCAAATTGCCAAGAACTGTAGACAAAAACCTGCTCTGCCACATGTGGGGCCCAGGAAATTTTGCCATCCTCAGAAGGAAGTTATCAACCTTTGCATAAAGATTTCAAAGCAACATTTCTTCTCTCCCATCAGTACGACATTCTTTCCCTGCAAAAAGCTGTAAGCCAAGTTCATCAACACTTTATTTTTGTGAAAAATAAAGGGAAGAATCAGAAAGATGTTTCATTGAAAGTCAATCAACCAACCCTTGGCTCCTCTTGCTAGATTGGATAAATAACAGAGTGCTTAACTGGCTGAAAGCAGCTTCCAGTTTCTCATGATGAACATGAAACAACTTTGTAGTCTGACTCAAGCAATGGTGTGAATAGACAGAAATAATAAAAATCTCTCAGAGCTAAGATTGTAGAAGGTTAGAAACTTATAGCACTTTTGGTTTTGTTAAATATTTTGCCTGAAGAAAAAAATAGGCATTAAGTCACAATTTCCTCCCTGGCGCAGTGGTTAGAGTGCAGTACTGCAGGCTACTTCTGCTGCAACTAGCTGCCTGCAATTTGACAGATTGAATCTCCCCAGGTTCAAGGTTGACTCAGCCTTCCATCCTCCTGAAGTGAATAAAATGAGGACCCAGATTGTTGGGGGCAATATGCTGACTCTGTAAAATGCTTAGAGAAGGCTCTAAAGCACTATAAAGTGGTATATATGTCTAAGTGCTATTGCTTTTGCTATTTCATTGCCTACTCAATTATCTCACTTCAAACCGTGAACGCTATGATAATGTCCTTTTAGTGCAATGATATATTTCTCCAATCAGTCAAATGCAAGCTACAATGGATAGCTCCACTAACAGAACATCAAGATAAGCATGATGAAATAAAGAACTTTTTAACATGCATATGAAAATAACTAACACAATACGCATGAGTAAAGATATATAGGATTCATCCAAAGATTATAGAATGCTTGCCTTTTTGCAAATTAGCCAGTTAAAAAAAAAATAATTTGCATGGATGCATATATTTATAATACAACACACAATGTACACATTTTCAGTGCAAATATCAAGTTAGAACATGTTTCTGCCCTGAGATCTTTGATCTATGATATTCAAACGATTTTGCTACAGTGAAATGGACTTATGTATGGTTAAAAATGGGACTTGCATCACTGTATTATTTCCACAAAAATTGACTGAAACAGCTTGTCAAGCTAATACAAAAATTTTCAAATTTCAGAATATCAGAGGAAAAAAACCCCATGTACTGTTGAAAAAAAGACCCTTTGAATCAATGTAAATTTTGTATAAGAATAAAATACAGAACAAATAGTTATCCTTCAGGCACCATATCCATATGATTTCAGAAAGTACAAATTTGAACAAAATATTCTAAGGGCAATAGAAATTACATGCTTGACAATTATGTTTTGAAGACGTTAAAAAACAAAACTACCTGTCTTTCCAAGGAAGAGGATTCATTATAATATTAACACTAGAGTAGAGTACATGTTCCTTGGATAGCAAAGGTGACCAATAAGCAAATACAAAAGCACATAACATCAGACATGTCACTGGAAGGAAAAATCGCAAAACTACATTTCACTTCTTTTGGTTTGTCATGTGGGGAATTCACTTGAGAAAGCAATTATGTTGAAAAGTATTAGTGGTAAAAGGAAAACAAGTCATTCATTTAGTGACTGTTTGAAGTTACAATGACAATTAAAATAGTCACTTAAAATTAGTTTTCACACTTACAACTGTCATGTCATTCCCATAGTCACATGATCCAAATTCAGGCACTTGGCATCTGGCATGTACTTATGACAGTTGCACTATCCTGGGGTCATGTGATCACCTTTTGTAACCTTCCCAATCAGCTTCCGACAAGCAAAGTCAATGGGGGAAGCCAGATTTACTTAATGACTGCAGTGATTTGTTAAACAACTATGGTAAAAAGATCATAAAACAAAGCAAAACTCACTGCCTTGGTTAGCAACATAAATCACTGGACAACTGCCTTGGTTAGCAACATAAATTTTGGGCTCAACTGTAAGTTTAGTATTATCATATAGTGTTGCATAATATGAGGTCTTCTTTCACATTACAATATAATTCAAGCTCTAGTACAAAATTTAAAATTGTTAAGTTGTATAAAAGCTGGCTATCACTTAAGATTCATAAATATAGAACCGCAAGGACATTAAGAGTCATGAGAATTTTCCGTCTAGAAGAAAGTCAGGAAGAAAGGATGGAGAAATGAAAAAATATACCATAAACAGTGTGATGGGCCCTTGGACAGAAATTTTCTGGTCAAAGACGACACAGGAGGCTAAGAAAACTTTCAAAAATAAAATAATCACATTTGAATGAGACAGAATAAAAAATAAAATTGTTTTTAGTGTTTTTATAGTTTTAAAATGTTTTTAATATTTTAATTGTAATATATTTTTTGAATTTTACGCTGCCCATAATCACTGACTGAGATGAGCAGCTATGGAAATTGGATGGATGTGCTGCAGATTGGGAAACTATTGTGGATTTATAAGGAATTTTCACCTGAATTAGGAATTTTAAAAGATGCATGGGAAATGGAAGATAATAATTGAGGAAGCTTACCAGCAAATAGCTAACACCTTCAGAAAGAATTAGTTCTATTAGAAGGGCTAAAGCACAAAAGGAATGTAAACTCTTCACAAGCAACAAAAAAAGACCTTCCTGATTGTAAATGATATGAGGACTAGACTACTATTTAAGAAAAGATGGTAGAACAGTAGTGATAGGGGAAGGTCAGAGCTCCTCAATACCAACTTAGCTTTATCTTCTCCCCAAATGGAATGTGTATCACCCTTCCCAGGTTGACCAGACAGGTTACACTAACAAGTCTGCAAGTACAAGTTTCTCATCTCCTTTACAGCCTGAGAAATTAAAAAGGGTTTCTCCTTCTCTGCCCATTAGCAGCTATGGGCCATGCCAGAGATCTGCAACCTTAAACACTCAAAGAGCCATTTGGACCCATTTTCCACAGAAAACACTGGGAGCCACAAAACCTGGGCATAGCCAACTCAACATCACTCCCGAGTCACATGACCTACACATTATACCTGCCCAGGTTTTGTGGCTCCTGGCGTTTTCTGTGGGGAATGGGTCTCTCTGTCTCTATCTCTCTGTCTCTGTCCCTCTCTCTGTCTCTGTCTCTCCCTCCCATTTCTGTTTTTTGTGTTTTACCTTCTCAGGCCAGGCGAGGAGTGACTGGGAGGGGAGGGTGAGGGGTGGGGCCAGACAGTGGTGAAATCACCCAACAGGGGCTGCCAACCGGGCTATGCTTCCTCTTTCTCTGTTCTGTTTCCTAGGCAGCACCCTTTAACCTGTTTCTCAAGGTCTTTCTCACATACTATTACAAATGGAAATAAGCAGGACAACTGACACAAGCAGTGAACATTTGGAAAAAAATACCAAACATTGCTTGATGGGAGCCAGCATTGATCATTTATTTATCGAGAGTAAATTATGACCGACCAACTTGGTATATTTTCTTTGATAGAATGACCAGTTTAACTGACCACAGGAATGTGATGGACATGATGCATTTTGATTTCCACAAAGGATTTGACAAATTATCCCATTAGATTATAGCTGGGAATATAGTGAAGAGTGAGCTAGACAACACCACCATTAGACAGATGAAGAAGTTGTGAAACAATTATACCAAAATTTATGCATCAATTACATGCAACTTGGAAGTATAAACCGATGTTCTGTAGGCCTCCTTTTTTAAGCCCTGTACTGTACACTAGTTATTAGATTTGTCAAGGCCACTCAATTTAAAGAAAACCTCACAAAAACCTCTGGGAAGCTTTTAGCATGTCTAATACAAAGGTTTGAAAAATACAACTAAAACAACATAGCTCCCTGAACCAAAACAGTAGTCTAACACTGAGAAAAAAAGGCTTGATAGAGGCTCCATAGACACCCTAGTTCCAGGTCTGGGAACAGAGCCATGTTTTAAGGGACTTCTGGAACCCTTGGGGAGTGGAATCCATTCGTATCTCCAGGGAATGTTGTTACTATAAAAGGCAGGAGCTGCATTAGAGAAGGCATGCTTCTTCGGTCCCACAAAATAACATCTAATTGAAGGGACTGAAGCATACCCACACTGCCCAAATGCACTGGATGGACAGAAACAATTGGCAATAGCCCTTGTGACTTGTAGAACTAATATTTAGCACCTTGAATTGCACCCAGAAGCAAACAGGTAACCAAATGCAGCTTGTGTAAATGCTACAAGCAAATATTAGAGCCAATTTGGTCTAGTGGTTAAGGCACCAGGCTAGAAAGCGGGAAACCGGGCGGTGTAAGTTCTGCCTTAGCCATGAAAGCCAGCTGGGAAACGTTGAGCCAGTCACTCTCTCAGCCTACCTACCTCACGTGGTTGATATTGGGTGGGGGGGTGGAGAAGGAGGAGGAAGGTGTAAAAATAATAAAATGGACATGAACATAATGACAAACACTCATTACTGCTCATGCTGCTGAATTTGGAGCCAGCATGGTCTTCAAGGGAAACAACATGCAAGCACATTAGAGTCCATTTATGAAGTGACTAGGGCATGAGGGACTGTCTTAAGAGTGTTCTGGTCAAGGAAAAACTACAACTGGTACACAAGATAAACTCATGCACTGGCTACCTGGTGACACTCACAACTACCACCTGCTCTGTATTTATCACAAATTTGGATGAGGGATTAGAAAAGTAGGATTATCAGATTTATGGACAGTAGAAAGGGGAGAACCACTTTAATTTATTCAATTAAAATTAATCAAACTGTGGCTTCATACATGCAAATCAAACAACATAGTAGGAAAGAGGAGTCAGACTGTAATAGACAAGCTGAAAATGGGATTCACATAATATCACAGGGAAATTCTCATAAAAGATGTTGATAATGAAACTGAAATTATAAATCCAACAAACAGTAGCAAAGACAGAACATAAGATGAAAGCAATGGAGGCAAAGGTCGAACAAACAGACAAGAAAGTAGAATCAATAGAACAGAAATTAATGGGAGAGAACAGGAAATTAGAAGAGGCAATTGCATATTTGGGGATGGAAAAGGCTGATTCCTCAGATTTCAGAATGTAACAGAAGAAAGGGGGGAGGACTTGCCCAAATTAATGGCAGATCTCATAGCAGAAGCGTTACAAAAAAGAGAGCCAAGAGGTTTGAAGGGCAATGGATTAGGTATATAGAATATATACCAACTATACAAGACATTTTAAACTTCCAAGAGAGGTTCATATATGATTCTCAAAGAAACAACTGAGAGATGAGATATACAAAGTGACGAGAGACGAACTGCTGATATTTAAGGGAACAGAAATTGTAACGTTGAAACAAATTCCAAGAAGAATAAGGGAACACAGAAAGAAATATAGATTCCTGATCACCCAAAATGAATAAGAATAACATCCTGTCCAAATGGCTCATCCCAGAGGGAATGTTAATATCATGGCAGGATAAAAAATTTAAAATAGTATAGAGAAGAAGGCAGAGCCTCCTCACTGACGGACCGTAGATCATGACTCTCTGCGGCTATGGTCTGTGCTCTTTCATTGGAGAGCCCGATCATTATGATTAGGGGCTGAAGCTGCCTTGGAGGGGCGGCAGAGTAAGGGGAAGCCGCAAGCCAGGCTGAGGGGAGCCGCATCTCCCCTCCTGGGCTTGGTCTTTTTCTCCCCAAAGACGACTGCAGCGGTGGTTTAAAATGGCCACCCCGAAGAGGAGGACTCAGCTGGATTAAGATTTGTGCAGGAGGGAAGAAAGAGGTAAATAACATCTGAACCAGGACAACTGGGCAATACAACTAAACAAAAGTACCCCGGGATTAAGGTAACATGGAATTTTTAAGAAAAGAAAAGTGAGCGGCAAAATTACAAAGGGACAGGAAAAAAAAAAAAGAAAATATTTTTGACAGCTAAGCAGGGCTTTGAACCAGGAAAGGGAGAAGCCAGAACTAAAGATTTAACTAAATTGGACTAAAATAGTTTGGCAATAAACAGGCATAAAATAAAGCTGGACTTAAGATTGTCAAAAAATAACAATAATAAAGTTTACAAATTGGAGACTGGACTGTGCTGGAATATTGAGGTTCGAAAAACCCTAAACAAAAAAATAGGGGAAAAAGGTGAAGTCTTTGTATAATGGAGAGTGCCACCTTTTGACAAAAACTTGAGCTCAAACAAAAGGGAAAAAAAGCATCCTGTTTCTGAATGAATTTGTGTTGATATAATGTTAAAGAAATATTGAAACAAAGTAAGAATCTTAGAAAGTGAAAGCTGAACCAGAATAAAGAAAAAAGCAAGGAAAGACTGACTGTGGGATTGATTGATGTTTTTGGTATAGACCCTGGGCTGGAATAATTGAGAACTTTAGAAAATTGAAAGAAGAAAGAAGGAAAGTAAAAGTGGTTTTTTTGCGGACTTTAATGATCATAAAATACAAGAGTGTGTAATGATGATATCTCTTTGGGAATTAAAAATGGAACTTAAAAATAAGAGAGAATTACTACAGGAAAGAGGCGAATCACTTTGCTCTGTGTTAGAAAAAATGGAAATGGTGATTGAAGACCAAGAAGAAAAGAGCTTCAGAGGAGGAGGAATCGACTTAAGGAAAAGACATTTTAAACAGACAATTAACACAAAGAACACTACAAAGAAGTGGAGAAAGAAGAAAGGTTAAAAAGTTGAGATTTAAGAAGGCAATCAAAAGAGGGAATACCTGTGAAGTCAGGAAAGGCAGAAAGACCCAGCAGAAAAGAGGAAAGGAAGATATTAAGACAGAGTGGGATATAAACTGGAATGAGAAAAGATATGGGGAAAAGAGGGGGAGGAGAAGCAGTAAGAAACAGGTTCATGAAATTAAGAAATATGGAAATAGTAAAATGTTGAAAAGAAATTGTTTTTTCAGAGATAATGGTTGATGAATTAAAAAGGGAATTCTGCAGGGTGACAAGGGGTAATAAGAATATTTCTGCAATTAAAAATATTTATAAAATAGGGTAATATAGATACTGATAACTTTTATTAAAAATTAAGGAGGGGGAAAATATGCTGCGGAATCCAAATGAAAAGATGTAATGATTATTATTGTAACTTCTTAAAAATAATGGTTTATTGGGAATCAAGATGAGGGAATAAAGGTATATTTTAATCATTGGGGTGTCACACTCAAAGCAGTAAAAGGGGGGAACCTACACTTGTTTTTTTTTCTTTAGTGTTAAAATTTGTATTAATCTAGAATTTATAAAAAGAATGTGTAATGGAAAGGAAATATGACAGACTAAAGAACCAACTAAATTAATAAGTTAATATAGACTATTAAAAGCAAGAAGAGACTTTGGTAACCTTTAATATTATTATTATTATTAGGCAAACATATTGTTTATCTTTATTTTTAAAATAAATATTAAAGGATTATATTTGAAATAATTGAAATGAAACAAAAAGATGTTTTGATTGAGATTAATGAAAGGCTAGAATTAATGTGTTTGTTTCTCTCCTTACTGAAAATTTGGAATGGAAAAGGTAATAATAGAATTAAGTATGCATATATGAATGTATAATTGCTGTCATATTTGTATGTAAAGGTGATGACCCGGAAATATGTTGTCCACTAAAAAGAGATTTTTGTTTTTAATGTGAAAAACTGAATAAAATTTGTTAAAAAAAATTTTTTAAATAGTATAGAAAAAGCGAGGGAATTTTTTGAACTGTATGTGGTATCAGGAGAAGACCAGAACAGCAATCAGGAAGTGGAAAGTAGGAGCCAAGAAGAAGATCGTGTGGAGGAAAGAGAAACAGAATAAGAGGAAAGAGAGGAAGAAGTGGAGAGAAGGCATAAGAACGAGACACCAAACAAGAGCAAACAAGCTTCAACAAGTAACAACTACAGAGTAAGATGGCAGAAGAAATCAAATTGATTTCCATTAACATCAACAGTTTAAACTCACAAATTAAGAGGAAAAAAACGATAACTAAACTACAGAAATTGAAGTTAGACATTATATGCCTTCAAGAAACACATATCCAGAAACATCAAAGCAAACCGTTAGAAGCAACAAAATTAGGAAAGTTATATGTATCTCTAGCCCAACAAAAAAAGAAAGGGGGATATATATATTAAGAAACATTTACAAGCAAACCAGGTATATGCAGACGAGGAGGGTAGGATCTTGATGTTAGAAGTTTATATAAACTATAAGAAAATGTTATTGACAGTGATATATGTGCTAAATGAGAAACAAGAAAAATTTTATACTAAATTATACAGAAAATTAGTAGAACAGGAATATGAGAATATATGCCGGCTAGGTGATTTCAATGCAATAGCAAGTTTAGGAAAAGATTATAATAATGAAAATCCAGGGGAAGAATGGAAAAGGAAAACATTACCAAAAGTATTTTATCAAATGGCGGAAGAATTAGGATGAAAAGACATATGGAGAGAAAGAAATCCAGACAAAAAAACAATATACCTATTATTCAGCACCACACACATCATGATCAAGATTGGATATGTTATGGACAAATGTGGAAATTGAGAGTAATATAAAAGAAATAGAAATTCTAACACATGGGCCAACCATAATCCTATTAAAATAACTTGGAAAGGATTGAAAAGGAACAGAAGATGGATGCTAAATAAGGAGATCCTAAAAGAAAAAGAATGTGACAAGATGATGGAAAAAGAATTGGAGTTCTTTTTAAAAGAAAATAAAAAACAACAAACATCAATTCCAAACCTATGGGACACGACTAAAGCATACATTAGGGGCTTAGCAATTTCATATAATACACGTAGACACAAGGGAATAAAAGGAGAACAATCTAAACTATTAGATACCCTTAAGGAGTTAGAAAAAACACCACATAATAAGACAGCAAATACAGAAAGGATAATGATTAGACACAAATCGAATATGTTAGCACAAGATAAATGGTTACAGGACATGAAAATGATAAAACAGAATTATTTTGAGCACATGAACAAGCCGGGAAGGTGGCTAGCCTACAGACTTAAGAAAGAAAAGGAAAAAAGATGAATTCAACAATTGAAGGATGCTGATGGTACGTTACAACATCAAATTGTAAAGAAAAAACATATTGTTAAAAGTTTCTTTGAGGGACTATATAGTAGGGAAGACATACCAGAGGAAAATATCCAACATTATTTAGAAGGGAAAGGGCTACCCGCGATCCCGGAAGAGAATAAAGAAAAGATAAACAGGAAAATAACACGAAAAGAATTCCAAGAAGCAATCCTGAAATAGAAAAACAATAAGACACCAGGACCGGATGGTCTCCCAGGGGAACTGTATAAAACACTCCAAGAAAAATTAGAAATGCAATTGTTAGAACTCTACAATGAGGTACTGACAACAGTGAAATTACCCAAGTCATGGGGGGAGACATACATAACATTGATTCCAAAAGAAGATTTGGACCATCGATTAATTCAAAATTATAGGCCCATATCCCTTTTAAATGTTGACTATAAAATATTTATGTCCATAACATCAGAAAGATTGAAAAAAACCTTGAACCAGATCATTCATAGTGACCAAAACGGATTCTTACCAAATAGACAAATCAAAAATAATACCAGAATGGTAATGAATATAATAGAATACTATGAAGCAAACTCAGAAAAACAATTGGCAATGGTCTTCCTCAATGCGCAAAAGGCATTCAACAATGTTAATTGGCAGTTTATAATACAACAATTAAAAAGCATGCAATTTGGCAATAAATTTATCAAACTGATTTCAACAATTTATACAACACAGATGGCCAGTGTAATACTGAATGGTGATAGAACGGGAACGTTTAAGATCTACAAGGGAGTAAGACAGGGATGCCTACTGTCACCCCTTCTCTTCATCTTTACCTTAGAAAATGTATTGGAAAACATTAGGAAAAATGAAGAAATCAAAGGGGCTTCAATCAAAAAGGAGCATTATAAGGTACAGGCATTTGCCAATGATATAGTATTTTTTCTGGAAGATCCAGAGGATACAAGAGTAAAATTAATAAAGGAAATAGAGGAATTCGGCAAGGTCGCAGGCCTTAAAGTAAATAAAAACAAAACAAAATTATTGACTAAAAATTTAAAAGATAAGCAAAAAAAAGAATTAGAAATTGGGAATGCAAAGTGTGAAAAAGGTAAAATATTTAGGCATTTGGTTAACAGCAAGATGCTCTTCAATCAAAAAATATAATTACAACAATAATACAAATTAAAGAATTAGAAATGTGGGGGAAATTACAGCTATCATTACTGGGAAAAATCACAGCAATTAAAATGTCTACTTTACCAAAAATACTATATCTTTTTCAAACTGTACTAATAAGATTGGATAAAACCTTTTTTAAAGAATTAGATCAATAATAAGTAAATTTGTTTGGGATGGGAAAAAAGCCAGGATAAAAATGAAACTATTACACGACAAAAGAGAAAGGGGGACTTTGGACTCCCTGACTGGAAAATGTATTACCAAGCTGCGGCTATGGTATGGATTAAAGATCTGATCAACATGGAAAATAGAAGAGTATTGTTGATAGAGGGTCACGACTTGCAGAGAGAGTGGCACAGTTTTCTATGGGATGGGAAATGTAAACAGCATGCATATTTTCAGAGACATATGATTGGAGATTCATTAATTTGGACGTGGAACAAGATTAAAAAGAACCATTATACTAAAATACCAAACTGGTTGTCAACTATGGAAGCACAAATCTACCCAAACGCAATGGATCTGGGGAAAAAGAGGACTTATAAAGACTTATTAGACACACAAGGAAGATTAAAAACGAGACGAGAATTACAGCAACAAAATATAAAAATAGATTGGTGGCCATACATGCAAATTCAGGCGAGATACAAAAAGGACAAAGAACAATTTGGTTTTTGCATGGAAAAGCATCAATTAGATAAAATTCTACAAGAAATGGAAAAGAAAATGATCTCAAGAATATATAACTTTCTACTAGATTTTAAAATGGAAGAGGAGGTGGTCAAAGAGACGATGGTGGTATGGGCAAAAAATGTTGGCCATAATATAGACCTGGAAAATTGGGAGAGAATGTGGGGATTAAATTATAATTACATCTACAGCATACTGGGAAAATCAATATAAAATGTTCTACTGGCGGCTCCTTCCTCCCGCTAGACTGGCAAAAATGTTTAACTCAGACCCAAACTGTTGGAAATGTGGAAAAGAAAAAGGCACTTATTTCCATACCTGGTGGACATGCCAGGAGGTGAAAAAATATTGGAATACAATTAGACAATGGCTAGAAGAAATCACGAATCAGAAAATTGAATTTAATCTGGAAACTTTTTTATTAGGTATAATAACACAAAAATGCAATAAAACAGATAGATATATCATGTTACACATATTAACAGCTGTAAGGATTTCGTACGCACAACTCTGGAAAGAAAAAGGGGTTCCACCAGAAGGCATGGTTATAAAAAAAATAATAGATTATATGGACAGGCTAACGATGAAAATAAAAGACAGAGAAGATTCAATTTACTATAGGGCCTGGGATGCCTGGTATGAGTGGTTTAGAAATAAAAAGAAAAGAAAATGGCAATTAGGAAAAGAATGAGGGAATATGCAAATATACCACAGAGAAGATTGATGTGTAAGGATAAAAGATATTGACTTATAGCAAGAGTAAGATGTAATGGTAAAGGAATAAACATACTGAAAAATGTAAGACAAAAGATGTCTTGATGTTGATAACAATGTATAGTTTTATTTTATGTTTTCTAAAATTTGAAAAATTAATAAAATTTATTTCAGTGAAACTGAAATTATATCTACACCTGCTCATCTTAGAATTTTCCATCTGTGGTCTGAGAATTATTTGCATCCAAGCACCTAGCAAGAGTCTCCGATCTGTAAAAACAAAACAAAAAATGGTTGCAGTGTTCTTCCAGAGTAGCAGTAGTATATCAGAAGGAAACACTTCACAACTTGCGGCTTCCTTCAATAAAGATTTTTGGTAAAATTCTTAGAAGTTGCATGAGGAATGTATTTTACCAAGAAATGAAACCTTTAGCACTAAACTCTACAGATTAAGACTATTTTACAGGTTTTCATTTGGATTTCTGTCTTTTTAAGCCAACAGGTAAAGCTCAAGTTTGAGACAAGGATCAATGAAGGTCAACCAATTATAGTTTTCCAAAGATGGCCAGTCAGTCCACTTTTGTGAATCTCCCTTTGTAGGAGGAAAAACAAAACTCAAATGAAGAGAGAAAAAGAAAGCAAGGCAGAAATATTTTGTTTGCTATATTCAGAATTGTGGATTATCATTCTACTATTCTGTGTTGGAACTATACTTCTGATGTAATAGAAGTCAGGAAATTAAAATGTTATTCTAATATTATTTGTCAAGAGTTTAACTATTTACAAAGTCTGCACTATTATTATTATTAATCTTCTCATCACTCATTATCACCCGTCCCCTCCCACTTGTGACTGTAAGACTGTAACTTTGTCACTTGTATCCTAATGTTTTTTATTGACTGTTTCCTAGTATTGTTTTTTATTGACTGTTTCCTAGACTATTATTAAGTGTTGTACCTGATGATTCTTGATGAATGTATCTTTTCTTTTATGGGAGCATTTGCACCAAGACAAATTCCTTGTGTGACCAATCACACTTGGCCAAGAAAGAATTATATTCTATTCTATTCTATTTAAAGGCAGTTTAGTTCTATCCAGTAATTCACACAAGCATTCACTTTTTATTGTTCATGTTAAGATTTTTACACAATCTACTAAGAGTTTTAAAAGCTTTTTCTTCTACCACAAAAAGAGCTCCATTTTAAAAAGTTAGTGTGATTTAAACAGCTTGTGGTGTTCTCTGCATTTAAAGCATGCATACTTTTCCTAGATAACTCTCAATGTGGAGTGATAAAGCTTTTGTATTCAATGTTCAGAACTACAAAGCTAACTCAATTATCCCAAAACCTTCAGTAAAAAAGCTTGTATATGAAATGTAACAATGCACAGAGTGATCTTACAGAAGGGAGAGGATAGACAGCTCCAGAATTATTTCTCATTTTAGTGCCCCCTTAAGCTCACGTTGTCAACTATATTTTATCCTATGGATCCAGAGTTTAACAATTGAAGGGGGGGGGGACTAGAACAAATATATGACTGAATATAGCAGTGTTAATCAAATAAATATTAGGCAAGGAGAGTTTTTCTTCTAATTGAAGGACTTCTACTTCTCTGTATTAACTGTAAGCATTAATAGTAAACATTTAAAAAACAAGTCTAGAAAATAACTGAGGAAATGGAAAAAAAACACTCACAAAGTGTTCCTGTTTTGAGACAGAGGTAGGGAAAAAGTCCAGAGAATCAAGGGAAGTGGAAAACAAATATTGAGAAATGTGTTGCATTGCAGGCAAGGTCACAAATCTAAGCACCCATGTAAATCCCAGCTGTCAATCTTCCATCCTCAACCTCTTTGAAGGAAATACTTGCAGTTCTTATACACAGTAATAGCTATTTTTAACCAGAATTTGCAGAATGGTCCTTTATATAAAATGAAAACCCAAATCCACACCGTAAACCCAAGAGTGAGAATTCTGAATAAACATAATTAAGATCAAGCCAAAAGCAATTCCATGGATCTGGGAGTTCATCCAAGAGGGATTTGCTGCTGAGTAATCCCACATCAGAATAGGATGTAAGCAGCCGGATATTGGTGGGTTTTGTTGTTGCTTGGAAGCAGGTTTGAAGCACTATCTCCAACAATTAACCTTTAGGCTATAGGCACATTTACCCGGGGAAAATCCCCCCTACACACACACACACACACACAATAGAAATACTTTCAAGCGATTACACAATTGCATACATAGCCTTAAATACGAGGTGAGTTACTAGACCTCTGCTTTGCTCGTCAAGGGTCTTGTTTTGCAGAGAAGCAAAATACACGCAGGAGATTCTTTCCTAGATGCAACTGAGAGCCAACACCTGGAACTGCCCCAGGCATCCCACCTCACAGAGACTAGGTGGTGACTTCCACCGGTTCCCAAATAAATACATCAATAAAACACCGGCAAGAAAGAAAGTGCGTTAAGGAACGGTCCTCGGGGAAAACAAACAAACAAACAAACAGGCAAATCCTCGGGAAGCCGGTCAGCAGGAAGGGCGCCCGGGTTTTCTTGGAGGCAGCCACCCCGCCAACTCTCTCTCCCGTGCAAGCGAGCCTCGCAAGCTCCAACCGCAGCGCCTCCCGTGAGCTACCCTCCCCCGCCCCTGCCTCCCGAGGCCAAAGAAGTTTAACTTCTAGCGCTGCCGGAGCTGCCGCTTAACTTGCGCCGGCTGCTTCTGGATGACACTCGGGCGACAGCCTCACACACACACACACACACCCCACCCACGACTGTCCCACAAGCAGCTCTCCCGGAGTCCCAAGCCAAGCGCCCGCAGGAAAAAAAAAAAAAAAAACTCGCCCGCTCCATCCCTCAACGGTCTCCCTGCCAAAAGGAGAAGCCCTCCCCGCAGAAGCCGGGTGCTTACCAAGAGAGAAAGCAGCAGCAGCAGCAGCATTCTCCCTCCGCAGACCGGAGCCCCCCTGAAGCTGCGCCCCGGCTGAGCCATAACCCAGCCCGCTCCGGCTTTAAGCTCCGGCTCCCGCTCGCGCTGGAAGAACGAGCGGCTGCTGCCACGTCTGGTTAAGCATGCGCAATCCATGAGGGGAAAAAAAAAAAAAGCACACACATACACACAGAGACAGACAGAGGGGGGAAAAGCCCTGCTATACCGTACTGGAGCCGAAGAGTGAGCGGTGAGGTGCATGCTGGGGGCTGTAGTCTCCGCCGTGCGAGCGGCTCGGGTTGGGCGAGGAAACAGGTGGCAGAAAGAATCGGAACGCCCGCCCGCCCGCCCGCCGCCGAATGGGAGGCGCTCATTCACTGGGGCGGGGGAGGAGAAAAAAGGACAGCGAGTTGGAGGAAAGGTGCGTCAGTCCGAGCAGGCTGAGAACGACAGGGAAACTGTTTCAACCGAGAAAGCCCGGGTTCAAATCTCATCTCAGATCGGAGATCTAATCGACTGCTTTTATGGTGGGGTTTCCCGCGCTTCAGGGATGGTTTTGTTAATAATGGCTAGTGCTTTGACCCCTTTCTCCCTTTTATGATCTGTAGGTTACATGTCTTGCCTCGGATTAGTCTTCTGTAGGGGTGTCAATGGCCTTGCAAAGAGACGATTAGAAACAACCAGGTTTCTATTCCAATCTTTAGGGTGGTTGTTTTTTGAAAAATAAATCTACAGCACTTTTTGATAGCAGTCCATAATTTTGCACTTACACCCCCATTTTCAGATGTACTGACTCGCGTACCTATTATGTTAGTAAATTAGAGCTCTAAATTGTTAATGGGTGCTTTTACACGATGGGAATTCAGGTCAGCATGCAGCGTTTTCTCTTTCAATACTTCACCCCAGCAACCCCCCTGTGAGGTAAGTTGAGCTGAGAGAATGACTGGCCCAAATTAATGAATTAATTTTCCACAGGGGACAGTAGACTACTGTCTGTCACTCCCCGGCAATCTAACCCTCTTTTTCAAATAGATAAAGAACTAAATCATTCTATCGTATGTCCTTTAAAATAATATTACGAAGTCAGCCCCTACTTTTCTGTTTAAATTAAGAGAGCCATCTAAGAACTTAAAAACATGTGTATAGTCTCACAAAATTCTGTGTATTCGATTAGATCTTTGAAGTTTTCCCTTCCGTATTTCCCATCACATATCTCTAAAAGCATTGCAAGTATTTTAACCAACAGCTTCTTAGACAGGACTGTCTGTTGTGGGAGGCAATTACCTGAGCTCTTGAACCTTGCTACCTGGGATCCCTTTAATAGGTTTGGTCCCTTTAACATACTTCATGCTACAAAACAAGCTCTAGGCAACACTCTCAATAAGAAGTGTTCTAGTGTATTGTAGTTACTTTAAACCACATCTGGACTCTAGCAGTAAATATATTATTCTGGCTTTCAGGTATTTTTTTTTAAGTAGCATAAGGGCTGATTAGAAATTTGCTCTCAATCAGTGTGTTCTATTTAAGGCACTGCTCCACTTTTCTGGTTCTAGCTATAAACAGCTGAAAATGATTAGTGCCACAGAACTGCACAGAAAAATAGTTGACATCACCCTGTAAAATAGAACTGCTGCACTATAGGCAGGATGGGTCAACAAACGGGAAGGAGTTGCTTGATGTATTTCTTAAGGATTTCCCCATCTAAGCCACTTCTATAATCAACAATCATACAGGGAATGCACTGCCAAACATGTGCACATATATACATCAGAATCCTGTTCGCATCTATTCAAATCTATATCTGTGTACCCTGAGAGAAAAGCTTATACTGTAGGAGAACTAGGGAGCAATTAAGGGGTTGGAGGAGGACTGAGTCCAAATTTACCATTAGCCATAGAAACTCATTGAGCCACAGAAATTCACTGAGAAACTTTGGGCAAATATTTCTCAGCCCAGTCTACTTCATAATATTTTGCTGTGAGGATAACAAGAAAGAAGGTCTCCATGGAGCTACCTTGAGCTTATTAAGTTAGAGAAACCAGGAACCAGTGTTACTCCAACTGGAGGAAAACATTATGTAAACACTGAGCTGGCACATTCAAGGTTGAGAGAAGATCTTCTCACACTCCATCAACTAGTAACTACGGAAGGAAAATACTTATGGTTTAAAGCCTTGGCTGACTTGCCTGAAGAGAGCTGGATTTTTTCCAGCCTTGATTGAATTGGGAACCGTCCAAAATTTCAGATAAACAAACGAAGCTCAGCCCTTCTAGAATCAATCTGCATAACCTTCATTTTGATAATTATAGCTGAATGATTAATTAATTGCTAGATTCTCCAAATTATATACACGGAAAGAGCAAGTTGGACAGTAACCCCTGCTAGGAATGCTAATGGCAGGAAAGTAATAGATTGGTCACTGCAGAATCAGGAAACTTCTGCAAAATGTTCCTGGAAATTTATCTTACTTTCAAGCCTACCATAGAGATGTTTTAATCAATCATGAGTCACTTTGGGCTACTTTTTGATTTCATAGGAGAGTGCCTGTCTTAATAAGATGGCGTCTTATAATATTTATCGGAGACTGTCTCTGTGAGTATCAGTGTACATGAGCTAAGAAAGTCTGTGTATTATAGCACTTACGAACCATTCCAATAATCCCAGTTGCTACAATCTCTGCCTACCTTACTAGACCTAACACAGCAAGCATCATTCAAGTCCTGCCAATAAAACAATGCCATCTCATGGGGCCCAGAGTTGTGTCTTCTTTGTCACTGGGCCTGGCCCAGATAGATATAATCCTGACAACTGGGTTATTCTTTCAGATACTAGGCCAGGATGCAGACCCACCTATTAATCTGTACCTGGAATTTGTTTCTTGCTTGGGGATGCGTTAATGGATTTTTTTTTCCTCTGTGCTTTCAATTGTTTGTAAGCCATCCATGGTGCTTTCAATTCTTTGTAAGCCATCCAGAATCATTTGATGAATGAGCAAGCTGGAAACCAAATAAATAAAGCAAGTATGGGTCTACAGGTTTTCAGATGGTGTATTCTATCATTACACAGCTGCCCATACTCCACAAAGCAAAAGAATAACTCAGAATATTTAACAAATTTATATCATGCTCAATCCCAAGGCTGTATGTAGCTGAAATGGTGTTAAAAAAAAAAGTTAAAACTATTCCATGCCCCTCCAGAACAGCAACTAGCCTAGTTAAAAAGGTATGTTTTAAGCCTCTTCCTACCCTTTATGGAAAAAAACAGTTACTACCAACCTGCCTTCAATTGAGGACCTGTATACTGCACGAGTAAAAAAAGAAGGCTGTGGAAATATTTACAGACCCCTCACATCCCAGACATAAACTGTTTCAACTCCTTCCCTCAAAACGATGCTATAGAGCACTGCACACCAGAACAACTAAACACAAGGACAGTTTTTTCCTGAACGCCATCACTTTGCTAAACAAAGAATTCCCTCAACACTATTTACAAAGTCTGCACTACTATTACTATTAATCTTCTCATCACTCCTTATCACCCACCCCCTCCCACTTGTGACTGTATGACTGTAACTGTCATTTGTATCCTTCCGTATATTGACTGTTTCCTAGTATGATTTGATTGTTTATTGTACCCTATAACTATTATTAAGTGTTGTACCTGATGATTCTTGACTCTTGATGAATATATCTTTTATGTATACTGAGAGCGTTGCACCGAGACAATTTCCTTGTGTGTCCAATCACACTTGGCCAATAAAGAATTCTATTCTATTCTCTTCCTCAAGTGTAAGCGGAAAGCAGCTGTAAGTCCTTCTCAAAATCATTCCACAGTGCAAATCTTACCACAGAAAAAGCAAAATTATTGAAATATGGATGATTGAGTCTGTTATATGTTAAGAACTCAGAATCCTATCAACTAGTCCTATAGTTCATTTGGGTGTAAACTTGTGAATTAGTCCAAAGAGGAACTGGCAAACTGTGTGTGAAATAGTGAAGGAAACAGATGCAATACATTCTGTGATACTTTAGAATTGCTATTTGAATCTGAAGTATATTTGGTCTTATCTGCATAATCCTTGTTTGGATTTTAGACTAGCCAATAGTAAAAATGGCACTCTATTAATATATACCATTTAAAATATTATATTGGGCATGGATTTGAGGAAAGTGTACTGAAAATGCAAGTACAGAAATACTTCTCCAATGGCAGGTGCGATTTTAACTAGATTTAGCAAACAGAAGTACCTTATAGCTCCCTGCCATTGTTAGTTAGGTTTCCATGCAAATCATAAAGGCTATTATCCCCGCCTGTGTATGCTGGTCTAGTTTCGCTTGAATTTCAAAACCCTCAATGAAGATCAGAACCCTTATGTGATTCCTTTGTGTCAAACTGCTTACATCTTCAGATATTTCTATAGTACAGCCGCTGCTCTCAAAGAATGGAAATGCAACCTCACTGTGAAAATTTTGCCAAAAAAGGTTGGCAGGAAAGCTTTAATCAGAATAGAGAAGAAATGTGCCCTGAAAAGGCAGAAAGAGGAAGCAAAGGCATCTTTCAACACAGCATAGGCTTACTTTTACTTAAATTTAAAAGTACATTTGCAACTTGGAACAAAATCACACTGCGTGTTGGATTTTTTCCGACTGTAGGGTTCCAGCTTTTACACAGTAATTTCAAAATCCAGAGATTTAAAAAAATGATTTACAGAAGATACAATAATTCATATCTTAATCCTTTGGTAAGATTAAGTAGAGTTCCTACAGCTCCCCCTAAACAAGTCAGCAAATCAATGAAAAAAACAGTTTTGTCAAGTTACAATGCAGATCAAACCACACAGATGGCATTTTAGATAGCTAGTTTCTTCTAATAACTTAAGCTGTTTTGCCTGCTTTGTGGGGAGATTCATTACTGCTGACATTCTTCTCCAAGTTGTATCACACTTCTATCTTGACTGGAAGGTTATGTGGCAAATCAGACAGAGACCTACCAAATAGTTGGGATTTGTTTGGAAATATGTTCATAAAGTAAGTTTGTCCTTCAAGTGGACATGTGAAGATCTTTTGAATATCGTTCACTTTTTTCTTGTGATATTGATCTTAGTTTACAGCCAAACCTGATTTTTTTTCTCTTTCAGCTGCCTATTTCATCTCAGTCTTAATTCAGCTGTAGCCCATTTTCTCTGGTCATGATAGAAAAAGGCTTACTAATCATTGCAGCCCTTTATGCATTTTTGTGGAAATCAATGGATTTGTGATTACCCATAGTCTCTCAAAATAACCCAAAACATATATTAAAGTCCAGTAAAGTCTTCAACTTAACTTCACTGTTTTATTAGGCACAGTTTAAAGTCACAAAAGTAAATAATGAGGCAAACAGAATAACAAAACAAACCGCATTGATGAGAGTTCTGAAGCAAGCCAAGATAACTAATTATAAACTCCAGGAAAATAACCAAGAAAAGTCCATGGGAAGAACACCAGCAAAGATAAACCTCTTTCAAGGTAAACACTAAATGACTTCAGCAATTCTAACTGCGCAGTTGCAAACTTATATACATAGCTCCCACCTGCAAGCCACGAGGAGAATTATGGTAATCTCCTCTTGAGTAGGCCTCGCTTTCCCCTGATCCTTTCCTCCCTGCATGACCTAGGATGGAAAGGGGATGGCCTGGATCCTCCTCTGACTGCTCAGCCGGCCTCTGCCCTTCCCCAGCCTCCTCCATCACCTCTGGAGCCACACTCCCACTCCCTGTTGGCTGTTCCTCCTCTTCCTCAGAGAGACTCCACCAGGGTCATGACACTATTTCCCCCCTCAGGGCCCCCTCCCCCAGGACCAGGGAGACAAGGACATTGAGAAAACCAAGCGTGAAAGTCCTGGACCAAACGAGGAGCATGAACATCAGTGGCATCAACCCAGGTGAAGTCCTCTGGTCCATAACCTTTCCATGCCGCCCAATACTGAAATCAGCCCCGCAACTGGCGTGAATCTCGGATGCTATCCACTTTGTATTCCTCCTCTCCCAGAGGGGCTACTGGGGCCGTCTGTGATGGAGCCGGTCTATGCAGACTGTCGGGCGAGGCAGGGACTAACAGGGAATAATGAAAAACAGGATGGATACACATGGTCCATAGCAGGAAGAGACAATAAGCCACAGGATTGATCAGCGCCTCGACCGGAAAAGGTCCCAAGTAACGGTGATCGAGCTTTTTCGATGGTCGCGTTATTGGTAAATATCGAGTAGAGAGCCAAACCCGATTGCCGACCGCTAAAGATGGAACATCGCGATGATGTCGGTCTGCAAACTGTTTATAGTCTTCCTTGGCTCTCTCTAGTTGATCGCGGACCATGTGGTGCACGGCTTTTAACTCCTGCAAAAACGTATCTGCTGCCAGAACTGGGGAATCAGACAGGACTAAAGGGAAAAGTCGTGGATGAAACCCATAGTTAGCAAAGAAAGGGGACACACAGGTGGATGCATGTTGAGCATTGTTATAAGCAAACTCCGTCACCGGCAGCAACTCCACCCAATTGTCTTGTTGAGTATTGCTGAAACAGCGGAGATACTCCTCCAAAATAGCATTCAATCTCTCTGTCCCCACATCAGTTTCGGGGTGATGAGCAGACGATAGACACACCTGAACCTGCAGTTTCACGAGTAAGGTCTGCCAGAAGCATGCCGTAAATTGTACCCCCTGATCTGATACTATGCGGTCTGGTAACCCATGCAACCGGAAAACATGGGAGATAAACAATTGAGCCGTTATCTTGGCCGATGGAAGACCTGCACACGGAATAAAATGGGCCATTTTAAGTCAACATATCCACCACCACCAAAATGGCTGTGGCACCATTCGATGGTGGTAACTCAATAATGAAATCCAATGAAACTGCCCCCCACGGTTGTTCTGGAGTGGGCAAGGGCTGCAGTAAACTAGGGGGCACACCAGGAGCATACTTGGCTTGGTGACAGATCCCACAGGACATCACATATCCCGACACATCATGTTTAAGTCTCGGCCACCAAAATGTCCCAGAGATGAAGTGCAGTGTTGTGAACACCCCAAAATGTCCTGCTGCTGGACTATCATGACATTGATGTAGGATAAGGCCACAAGAGGACCTCCAGGCACATAAATGCGATCACGAAACTGCAACAGGTCCCCAATAGACGCCCAAGTAGTCTCTTGTCTCCCATTCTCATCCAATTCTCGATGTTGAGCTGTCATAAATGGGTCCTGCCACTGTGCCTCCTGAATCCTCACTCGAAGATCCACAGGTTCCTCGGTGGCCGCAAACCGCTCCAATGGACTCACTGTATGGGGCAAGATTTTATCCTCCCTTCAGGTATACTCGGGCTTCCGAGATAGGGCATCGGCGTGTTGATTCCCTCCACTCGGAACATAGTCACACGGAAATCAAATTGAGCAAAGAATAAGGACCATCTCATCTGATGCTGGTTGAATGTCTGAGCTGTACGTAGGTGTTCCAAATTGCAATGATCCGTCCGAACCTCGATTTGGTGACAAGCCCCCTCCAGGTGGTGCCGCCATGTCTCAAAAGCGACCTTAACCGCCAATAGCTCCTTGTCCCAAATCGTATAGTTGTGCTCTGGAGCCAGCAACTTCTGGGAGTAATAAGCGCATGGGAACAAGGTGCCTATGGGAACATAGGCCTGAAGGAGCACTGCACCAACAGCCACATCGGAAGCATCTGTTTCCACCACAAATGGCTGGCCTGGATCAGGGTGTTTGAGGATAGGCTCAGAAGCAAAGGTGACTTTCAATGCCTCAAAAGCTGCCTGCTCGTCAGCACCCCAATGGAACTTCTCCCCCTTCTTGAGCAGATTAGAAAGGGGAGCAGTCAAGGCAGCAAAGCAGGGAATAAATGTGCGGTAGTAGTTCGCAAACCCCAACAGTCGTTGCACGTCCTTAACCCGCTGCAGAGGTTCCCACTCCTGCAACGATTGAATTTTTTCCAGGTCCATTTCCACCCCAGCAGGTGAAATACGATGTCCCAAGAAGTCAATCATGGTTTGTGCAAACTGACACTTTTCACGTTTAGCAAACAGGTGGTTATCACGCAAACATTGCAATACTAGCCACACATGCTGCCAATGTTCCTGCAGGAAATCTGAGTAAATCAAAATGTCATCTAAATAAGTGACCAAGAATTGATCCAACAAATCACGGAAACATCGTGCATGAAATGCATGAACACAACTGGGGCATTGGTTAATCCAAAAGGCATCACGGTATACTCAAAATGCCTGTACCTCATCTGGAAAGCTGTTTTCCACTTGTCCCCTGCACGAATGTGAACTAGATTGTAGATAAAGATCTTAGCTTGACGAAGCCGCTCAATCAGTTCAGGGATGAGGGGAAGTGGATACCAATTCCTCACTGTGATTGCATTCAACTTGCGATAATCACAACACAAACGTAGCTCCCCCGATTTCTTTTTCACAAAAAGCACCGGTGCAGCCAATGGGGAGGTAGAAGGCCGGATAAACCCTTTCCAGAGGTTCTTGTCAATAAAATCCCATAACGTGGCCAACTCTGGTTCCGACAGGGAATATATCTGACCTACTGGCAATTTTGCATCGGGCAATAAGTCGATTGGACAGTCATATGCCCAATGTGTGTTTGGGGAGAAGGAGGCGGATCAGTTGCCTGATGGATTGATAGGGGATGGGCCTGGATCCTCCTCTGACTGCTCAACCAGCCTCTGCCCTTCCCCAGCCTCCTCCACCGCCTCTGGAGCCACATTCCCACTCCCTGTTGGCTGTTCCTCCTATTCCTCAGAGTCAGACTCCACCAGGGGCATGATAGGATTTAGTAAGGTTTTTGAACAGGATCAGACTGTATGGTAGTTGCACATAGGAAAGGTATTCTTGCTCTCCATATTAGAATTTTTCTTTCTGCACCTTTATACTGATTCTGCTTTCTACTTTCAAGGCTGTGAAGGCTTAGAATTCTACTGAGTTAAAATTCTCTTCACCAAATCTTGATTAGGCAGAGAAGTAAACCAACATGAATTTTCCTGTTTCCATTTCTGATTTTATTTATCCTCTACCCTGACTTAGTACTGGATGTGGTATCCTATTTTATGTGTGCAAGGCACACTGAGTAAAATGACTGGCAGAAAGAGAAGATATGCTGTTCCTTCTACTGCATATTTTATTCTAGATCTTCTAATATTAGAATGGTTTGTAACCCTGGCTTGGCTAAATTGGATTCCCTTCCTCCACCTTTTTGGGGTGCAGTTGAAAATAGATAAACCTGAGTCAACTTGGCAAGCTTCTTGCCACACCATTTTTAGCCTGTTTTCTAATGCAGTGGAAAAATATATATTTTTTTGCTAGATGAATGATTTACTAATAGTCTGTAGAAGTGCAGAGGTGATGTGCCTAGAGGATTTGTGAAGCAGGAAGATTCTGTGTATACTTATAATTCTGTAATAAGAAATATAAAAAGGAACATGTGATAAAGTGATGAAATGAAGAATAGCAATAGCACTTAGACTTATATACCGCTTTACAGTGCTTTTACAGCCCTCTCTAAGTGGTTTTTACAAAATCAGCATATTGCCCCCAACAATCTGGGTCCTCATTTTACCCACCTCAGAAGGATGGAAGGCTGAGTCAACCTTGAACCTGATGAGATTTGAACTGCCAAATTGCAGGCAGCCGGCAGGCAGCAGAAGTAGCCTGCAGTACTGTATTCTAACCACTGCGCCACCATGACTCTTGAATAAAAAAGAATAAAAAACAAGAAAAATAATAAGAAAAATGCATATAAAAATGCTGCCTAAAATAAAGGTGGGAGAAATATAGTTGCAAAAAAAATAAATAATTAAAAGAACAGAGAAAGTGTAGAATGATTTTGATGGAATTTTTAAAAAAAATTTTTTTTTGAAGGTGAGGACAGATGACTAGACAAATCACCCAGTGGTAGAATTCATTTTTTTTTACTACCGGTTCTGTGGTCGTGGCCTGGTGGGTGTGGTATGGTCTGGTGGGTGTGGCCTGGTGGGCATGGCAGGGGAAAGGATACTGCAAAATCTCCATTTCTACCCCACTCCAGAGGAAGGATACTATAAAATCCCATTCCCTCCCCACCCCACTAACCTGCTTTCCAGCTCCTTCTCTTGTGCAGGGCAACAAAAGAAGACCCAGCCGATGAACTGGGACTCGGGAGGCAGAGAATAGATGGGGGCAGGTTCAGTCAGAGGTGGTATTACGAACTACTCAAAATTTCTGCTACTGGTTCTCCAAACTACTCAAAAGCTGAATACTATCTCTGAAATCATCCCCAGCAAAGTTTGGGGATTAAGAATAAAGATGATGAAATTATTTGGGATGAAACCGAAGGAGAGGAAATGATAAAAGCAACATGTTAGAGATTTGTATATGAATGACAGTGATGTATTGAAGAATGGAATTTTAACAAAATGAATTGCTACGAAAATTAACTCCAAAAATGTTGGATAAATGTCATAACATGCCATGAGAAATGGTAGGTTGCAAGTATACATGGTATGATTGCAGGGAGGTATGATGAGTGTCAGGGAGAAAAAAATCGAGAAATACTGTATGACTTAATTTCAGGTAAGAATTTCTTCAGCAAGTCATTGAGAAATGAATCTGAAGAAGAATGTCCATTACACATTTGTTAATATAAAGTGAACGATACTATGAATAGAATAATATTATGAACCTTTTCCATGAATATGGAATTAAAAATTGGCTGCTGAATGTAATCGGAGCAATATACAAGGAGAGTAATGCATGAGTGAGAACAAAACAAATGCTTAGCAAACAGTTCAGCCTTGAAAAAGGAGTAAGACAAGGATGACTGATGACTCTTTGGTTATTTAGTGCATTTATGGGCAAGCGCATGTGTTAAGTTTAATGTTGGTTGAAAGAAACTTGGCTGTGTATAACAGCATGCTTCTAAGATGGTTTGTTAGGGGGAAGTGAGAAAGTTGACTGGGTCCAGAGTAACATAAAATAAGTTGAATGCAGCAGGTCAGGGGTAATTAAGAAGATGCACTGTTAAAATAGGAAGAAAGAACCAGATGCAAATAGATGATGAATGATGGTGATTTGAATGCAAGGCCAGCGACCAGCAAATGCTTTGGTCATGTAGAAAGAATGAGGATCAAATTGTAAAATAAATATTTCCAAGGAAGAGTAAATGACCAAAAGGGAGACGAAGACCAAAAAAACCAAAAATTGGATGGAGATAAGATCCCCAATCAGAGAAAGGGAGACAAAAAAGAAATACCACAAAAGGGGGGTTGTGAAAGCAACATATGGATGTGATAGAAGAAAAAGATGGTTTAAGCAGATCGAAAGCATAGAGAGAAAGGTACAATGCATGAGGCTGCAGTAAACTGAATTTAGCTATGTTTTCTTTTCTTATCCCATTCCAATTTCCCTGGCTTGCTATTTCCTTATCTAAGCACAGCTTAATGTTGCTTATACCATAACAGAATACCAGGATGGGTATATACAGTATTTGTAGACAGTGTGTATTAAGGGAGACTGATAGACCCTATGCTCTCTTTCTGAACATGTCTGCAAATCCATTGAGCACAACTCCCTCTTTCATCTTTAATTCAACTTTGGCTGAAGGTGATGGGGCAGAGGGGAGAGAAAATTTATATCTCCATCTTTCTCCAAACCATTATTTCTTACATTCTGTTTACAACCGGAATGTAGATTAGTCTTAGACAAGTTCTATGTTTGTAATTTCCCTAAAAGAAAGGTCTCATTCAGTTTCCCACCACTGTGTTCCGTTTAGGAAGCAATTTGATTGTGGGAATAATGTATTGTGGAGTGGCAGAGGGGAAATAACGTATAGGTTCTCAACCAAGGAATTCTTTTTTAAGGGTGGAAATGATAATAAAAGTTGGTAAGATTTCTCATAGCCTGGGAGAAAGGGGCTTGGGAAAGGGCTGACAAGGGGAAGAGAGTGAGTTTCTCTAACCAGAACATTTGCCTAAGTAGCAGACACCCATTCTCTTTCCGTCATCCTCTGGCAAACTTTTTGGGAATTAAAAAATATGACAAAATACATTTAAAAGTGGGGGGGAAAGAGGAGGAAGAGATAAGCCAGGCATGTCCTTCAAAAAAGCAATCTTCTGACCAAACTTAATTTCTTGATGCTTAAAACAAAGAGAAAATTATATTCTTCTTCCTTCAACTGCTGTCAGGCTAAAAAGAAAGCCGGAATAAGTATGCTTTCTTGCTTTTGAGGCAGGTGGAGGAAAAAGTGTCTGGACTTTTTTGTTGGTGTTCATTACTTTAGTTCTAAGCAGTAGCCAGCCCAGGAGATTTAAATGGTAGTCAGCCCAATTTTTATTTCCATTCAGCTTTCAGGGAGACAAAAGGGACACATTAGAGGATGATAGAAGACAGCAAGGTGGGATATAAGATTCCAAATATATTAAATATCCAATAAAGATCCCTATATTTATATGTGCCATTGCTCAGGAAACTATCTCAAACATAATGAAAGATGGTAAAGGTAACAGAGAACAGGGGGGAAGTGGTCATGTCAGGGTATTTTTGTCCCATCATTAGGGACAAAAGGGGGAAAAAAGCCCCAAGTATTTATGGTGCATTGCAGTTGCTAGACTTGCAAATGAGGTGAAGGGATAGTACTTGAAATCACAAAAAGCACGGACACCTTTCTTATATTCAGAAAGGCAGAGTTACTTTCCTGTGTAAGAGGGAAAAGGTCAGAAGGGCAATTTCCTAGTTGCCGCAGAACACATAAATGTAGTTTGAAATCACATTCATGGTTTATGGCTTCGGCAAGCTTCCATGACTGGATTCACACCAAATGCGGAGCCAGAACCAAATAAACCTTAATGTGATGTGCAAACTTGGTCATAATTTACTATCTTTCTCTCTCACACAACTTCATTTTATGCCAGGAGTACAGCTCAGGAGGAGAAGGCAGACAGATAGACTTATTGAGGTACGGGTTATTATAGAAGAAGCTGTTCATAAATCTTGAGAGCTTGAGGGCAATATCAGCTCAAGAAATTTTGCTGCTGAAGTGGAATACAGAATGGTCATATCCCAACGTGATACTATAGCCAACATTTTCTGCATTGTTGTGCATTTTAGATATGTGGTGCTGTCCTCTGTGTTTGGACTGCAGCAATGGACAACAAGCAGAAGATGAGAAAATCCTGTCCCGAAGCATCGCCTAATTTCCACTCCCTGAAATGCCAGTTCACTTTTTTGAGTGTAAGAACAGCACAACTTAAACTTCTAAAACTTCAAGAGATTCTGTATTAGGATCAGGCATTCCCACTTCTTTCTCAATGTGCTTTCTAGCATTAGTAGTTAGACCTCTGAAAATGAGCTCAGCAATAGATAGTACCAAAAGGTCAGGCTTCTCTCAGATAAGGTGAACTGGAAGACAAAACAGATGGACAAGGATATAAAAACTGATTTATTTCACGAAAGCTACGAAGCCATTACAAAAGAGTTCTAGCAACCGATAAGCATCAAATCCCAGTTCTATTTAAAGTGCAATCAGCTCCACATTCTTGTACATCTTTTTCCTGCCTTTTTTATCAAAAAGGGTAGAAGTGACATTTTCCTGGGGGGAGAGACGGACAGTTTCCTTATGCTTCTTGTTTTGGGAATGGCCAGATCTGATATCAGTCGGCTTGCTTGGGCCATGTAGGAACTAGCTTTTAGACCAAAAAAAGGGAATGAGTAGACAAACATGAAAATAAACGTTTGCATGTGGTTTTGCACACAGTAATGAGATGTGTTGGATTTTTATTCAGTTTATAGAAATTGCACTCTGCTTCTACACTATATTAGTGAATGAATATGTATGTGAACTACTCTTGTCTTTTGTCTTTTTTTTTTAACATGCCAAGCTTGTTTTCAGAAAATGCATTTCGCTTGTTCCAATCAGGAAATGACCATTCTAAGTCCAATGTTTCCCCTTAATTGGTATCAGCTTGCCAAAACCTCAAGTAGGGGGTCTTTCTATGCTCTGCAATCTTTCTAATTAGCCAAGGAAGGAAGAGGCTTACATTACATTGATCTTTTGTGTAGATGAAGGCTGACAAAAGGAAGGAGAAAGGAATTCATCATACAGAGAGAATGAATAAATGATTGCCAAGCCGATGCTCAAAAGTTGGTTTCTAAGGAGGTGCATGACATTTATTTTGGAACTTGAGTGTGCATTTTTATTCAGGTCATAGGGCTACTCTTAGCCAAAGGTTGGAAGCCACACTCTTAGACAATAAGTAGAACCAGACCAACAAAGGGTATAGGGCTAGGAGGAGAATTCAGGTTTGTTTAATTTAGATTAAGTCAGTCAAATACTATGAATATGGTCAGTTATGCAGGTAGTCCTTGACTTACAACCATTCATTCATATCAGTGGTGGGGTTCAATTTTTTTACTACTGGTTCTGTGGGCGTGGCTTTGGGGGGCATGGCAGGGGAAGGACACTGTAAAATCTCCAGTCAGAGGTGGTATTTGCCGTTCTCTGAACTACTCAAAATTTCCGCTACCAGTTCTCCAGAATTGGTCAGAACCTGCTGAATACCACCTCTGATTCATATATCTCATTATTGTAACCATTTGAAGTTACAACAGACTGAAAAAATTACTTATAACCATTTTTCACACTTACGACCACTGCAGTATCCCCTCAGTCAGGTGATCAAAATTCAGGCACTTGGCAACTGGCATGTATTTATGACTGTTGCACTGTACCAGGGTCATGTGATCACCATTTGTAACATTCCCAGGTGGCTTTCGACAAGTAAAGTCAGCAAGAAAGCTGGATTCACTCAGCAATTGTGTGATTTACTTAACAATTACAGTGATTCACTTAATAAATGTGGCAAAAGTCATAAAACAAGGCAAAACTTCACGTAACAACTATCTTGTTTAGCAGTGAAAATGTTGGGTTCCATTGGGGTTATAAGTCGAGGACTACTAGTATCCATATATAAATTGGATAGTTATAACCCCATATACAATATATTTCTTTGTATACAGTCACATTAAAAATTAAAATTGGACGGGCCATGCACAAGCTTTTGGAGGCACTGGGACCTTTGATTTTTAAACACAAGGAAAGGAAAAGACTTTGTCATCCTAGGGAGAAATATATCATATCATATGAGACATATCACATATAAAGACACCAAAACATCTGCCATCCCTGTCCACCTCAGGAAAGAGGTTGAACTTTTTTTATTTCAAATGAATATTTATGAAATTGGAAATTTCCTATGGCACTTTGATTGCTCTCGCTAGTAGAGCCTGGACTGTTTTGAATTTTACTGCAGTGGCACGTAGCAGACTGGGAGACATATTTTACGTGTGGGGTTGTTGTCACCATTAGAGCTTCAGTGACATAGCTTGTAAAATCAGACTAAGCATGAAAGTAAAGTCTCATGTGTGAGGAAAGGCTTCTTTGGCTGATAACAGAAAAAGCAAAATATAAATGAACTAATCACCAAATGGTTTCAATCCCAGATGGATGGATGGATGGATAGATAGATGGATGGATGGATGGATGGATGGATGATAGAAAGAGGATAAGCAGATTATATTAGATGATAGACAGACAGACAGACAAAAATGAACAGACAGAAAGATAGAAGGGGGAGTGGGGAGTGTTTATGTGAGACAGAATTGGTCCTTCATAATAATCCTTGACTTATTACTGGTCACTTGGTGATCGTTTGACATTACAACAGACCTCCCCTCAAAGCTGCTTATAACCTAATTATTAAGTTCTGATGTCAGTCACATATCTGAATTTTGGCTGCTTGGCAATCAGCTTGCATTTACAGCTATTTGCAGTGCTCTGTGATCACATGGCTGTGATTTACGTTTTTGCCAATCATGTAAGTGGCCTATTTATGACTGTACTTGAGGACTGAATTACTGTCATAACTTGAAGAGTATCAGTAATTCAATTCATATTAAACTCTAATGTGCCTAATGGTTAACATGTATTGTACAAATATCCACACTGGATGTTTGTCATATAGATAGTATCATTTTGTTGTGCTTCAGTTGTATGATAATTATTCCCATATAGTTAGTCTCTGGACAGGGGTCTTTAGTATTTTGGAGTGTTGTCAACTATTATTGCAAAAAGGTGGGATTCTCTTGCATTTATCATTGGTTTCTAGCTTGGTTTTAACCTGTTATATATCATCTTATACTTTACTTTTTTCTGTTTGTCAAAGGGCACCCTAAGGAGACATATAACATTAATAGAATCTATATTTTGTAGGAATTTAATACAGGCTTGGAAACTTTATTCAAAACATATGCAATCTGGTTAAAAGTGAACCTCAAATAACCAGATGCCAGGCCCCCTTTTCAAAGAATAATGCAAATATTTTACTTGTTGATTCTATCACATTGCACAATGTTGTATTCTTCTAGAGCAGTGGTCCCCAACCTTTCTGACTCCACAGAATGGCAGTGGCAGAATTGGTGGCAGTGGGGAGAAGGGGAAATCACCCCGATTTCATATGTGCAACCTAGTCCTGCGCATGGACAAATGAAACTTCCTGTGTTTACCCGTCGCTTGTGTGTCCCAGTTCCCAACGGACCGCGGACCAATACCAGGTTTTGGCCTGGGGATTGGGGACTCCTGCTATAGTGTATTTAATGGAGTATAATGAAAGAAATCCTTTTAAACTTTTAAAGTTTAAACTTTAATCTTTTAAACCTCTGGGGTAGCACAAGTTTTCAAATAGCATCACAAGAAAGGCAGCTTACATATACAAAATCCTTACAAGATCATTCTATTATGTTGTCAATGAATGGGAAAGCGACTTTTTAATGGTTCCTTTGGAGTAGATATGAATTGGGTTGGTGACTTATTTCCATTATTCTTGTCAATATATCCCACATATTTGTTTTGTGGTGCAGCATAAAAGAGGGATCAGCTTGTGTCCTATTATCCACCTTTATTCTGCTAATATTAAGTGTATAAAAGAGTAAAGCTAAAATAACCAAATGCCATTCCCTTTGGAACCCTCCATGCTAATTACCCACAGTATTGTTTGGTGGCTCTGGAAAGTGCAGAGCTTTTGATATAGATAAGGTGTTTGTGTGTGTGTGTGTATGTATGTATATGTGTGTGTGTGTGTATGTATGTGTGTGTGTGTGTGTGTGTGTGTGTGTGTGTGCTGTATATGTGTGTGTGTGTGTAAATATATAAATGATAGCAGCATAATCATACTTCCAGCAGATAAAGGTAATGCCACAGAAGTAATGGATAGAAAAGACTACAAAATAAAATTGATAGACCTACTCCAAGACTCCACATACAAACCCATAAACACGGACCCAACCACATATCTGGAAAAAATAACCAAGAAGAAAATTATAACCAGCCACATGAGCAAAGAGATCCAACAGACGATCATCCCAAGAGAAAAATCTTCCAGATGCCCCAAACTATACAGCCTCCCAAAAATACACAAAGAAGGCATACCTCTCAGACCCATAGTCAGCTCCAGAGGAGCACCACTACAAAACATAGCTAAACACTTGGCAAAGCAGCTATAGCCCCATGCTGAAGCAGCAGCTTCACATGTACAAAACTCATACCACTTCTTGGAAATGATCAAAGATCTACATGTGGAACAAGAAGATCTGCTTGTAAGTTTCGACGTGGTTTCACTATTCACTCAAGTCCCGATAAAAGAAACTCTCTAAATCATCAAACATAAATACCAACCAGCTAAACACCTCATGGAATTAGCAGAACACTGCTTAACCAACACATATTTCATATACAAAGGATAAAGATACAAGCAAATTGAAGGAGCCCCTATGGGATCACCACTGTCACCCATCATTGCAAATCTGTTCATGGAAGAATTTGAATCCAGAGCCCTAGCTAATGCCACCCACAAACCCAAACTATGGTTAAGATACATCGATGACACATTTGTGATTTGGCCCCATGGAAAATAAAACCTAAACAATTTTCTAACACACCTAAACAGCACACACCCCAAAATCAAGTTCACCATGGAAATGGAAACAAACTAACAACTACCATTCCTAGATGTACTAATCTACAAAAAAACAGAGGGCACACTAGGACACACCATATACCAGGAGAAAACACACACCAACCGCTACCTCAACACCACCCAGCACAGATAAACTCCGTGGCCAAAACACTACCTGCCAGAACCAAATGCCTGGCAGACAAGACACACATAAAGACTGAACTATGCACCCTGACTAAAGTACTGACAGCTAATGGCTTCCACAAAAGCAAAATCACCAGCTTGATCCACAAAAACACACTGAGACATAATGGACACCTAGAATGGACACCTAGAAGATGAACAGACCTATGGAACAGCTGTCCTGCTCTACATAAGAGGTACTACAGACAAAATCAGTCAGATACTACACAGTCCTCACATCAAGGCTGCCTTCAAAACAGACAGAAAAATAGCCATCCTAAGAAACCCCAAAGATAAAATTGACCTGGAAAACCAAGGCATATATGAAGTATATATGAAGTCCCCTGTGCATCATGCCCTGCCACATACATTGGACAGACCAATAGAAGAATAAGTACCCTCCTGGATGAACACAAAAATGCAGTAAAAAAGCTGGAACACACTTCCTCACTAGTCCAACACATGAAAGCAACAGGTCATAGCATCGACTTCAATGGCACCAAAACCCTAGCCACTATAGAAAACCCCAGCCACAGAAGAGCCACAGAAGAGAAGAAAAGCATGAATAGAGATTGAAAAGCATGAATAGAAGAGATGATTCCACCAGACTCTCAATTATTTGGAAGCCTGCACTCACAAACAAAAAAATCTCCACACCACAAGCCAGGCAAACACCTGGGCACAAACAGACCCCCCACCCCCGATACCTCCAGCTCAAACACACCCCAACCAGGCACCCAGATGAAACCTAGCTTCCTAATAAATGATAGCCGTCCATTTACTCGGAGCCAAGCTGCACTAAAAGCCTCAATACAGGAAACACAATGTTGCCAGCCAATCGGGACAAATAAAGCCACAAAACAGACAGAAGATATTAGAAACACCAATCAAGCAGAACACAGCAAATTCCAAGACCAATAAACAAAGACCAAGACTCCCAACCAATCAGGATGAAGAAAAAATCATTCTGGCACAGCAGTAGGCTAGCCCCAAATTTAAAACTGAAATGGCTGTGAAAGTCTGACTCACAGATGAACACAATACAGAAGCCTGATGATGGCAGATTAGATTCTGCCGAAACGTTGCTACAACTTTAAAAGCACAACTATAATGACGTGGGAAAATACCCGAACAAAGCTGAATACCATACATGTAAATACCCACGAAAACTTAAGAAAACATATCTATCTATCTATCTATCTATCTATCTAGGACTTGGCATGTTTGGGTCTTTTCCCATGTAAGATTGAGAGCATCTTGGCAACGTTTCGACAAGGACCCACTTGCCATCTTCAGGCTGGTGCTTTCGGCTTCATGTTTGTGCGAGCAAAGCCGAAGCCAAAAGCACCAGCCTGAAGATGGCGAGTGGGACCTCATCGAAATGTTGCCAAGATGCTCTCAATCTTACATGGGAAAAGACCCAAACATGCCAAGTCCTGTATACCTGTACCCGTGAAAATCTACGAATATATATAAATGTGTGTGTACAACCCAGCGACCTACTCATGAATTTCGATGTCATATGCCTCTTCACCCAAGTACCCATCAAAGAAGTCTTGAAAGCCATCCAAAATAAATACACCCCCCCAAACACATCCTTGATCTGACCAACCACTGCCTATCCAACACATACTTCATCCACAATGGACAAAGATGCAAACAAATAGAAGGAGCACCCATGGGATCACCCCTCTCACCCGTCATCGCTAACCTATACATGGAACACTTCGAAATCAATGCTCTAGACTAATCCGAACACAAACCCAAACTCTGGCTCAGATATGTAGATGACACTTTCGTAATTTGGCCACACGGGAAAGAAAAACTGGACAACTTCCTCACACATCTTAACAACCTACACCCCAAAATACAATTCACCTTGGAAACAGAAACCAACAACCAACTTCCCTTCCTGGATGTCCTAATTTACAAAAAAGCCAGTGGCTCCCTAGGACACACCATCTACCGGAAAAAAACACACACCAACTGCTATCTAAATGCACAATCCCATCACCACCCTGCACAGATCAACTCCATAGCCAAGACCCTCATCTCCAGAACCAAACGCCTAGCTGACAAAGACCACCTGAGAACAGAACTACACACCCTCACTAATGTATTAATTTCCAATGGATTCCAAAGAAACACTATCACCAATCTAATCCGAAAAGAGATAACCCAAAAAAACCAAGACACAGAACAAGGCAACGGTATCGCACTCCTCCCCTACATCAATGGCACCACAGACAAAATCAGCAAAATTCTCCACAAACACAATATCAGGACAGCCTTCGGCACTGACCAAAAAATAGCCAACATCCTAAGAAACCCCAAAGACAAGATCCAGCTAGAAAACCAAGGAGTTTATGAAATACCATGCAACAATTGCCCAGCCACATACAGTGGACAAACCAACAGGAGAATAAATGCACGCATCGCAGAAAAACAAAAACACAGTCAGAAGAGAAGAAAACACTTCCTCCCTCGTCCAGCACCTTAAAGCCACAGGACATGAAATTAATTTGGAATGAACCAAATTAATATCCAACACTGAACACTCCAGCAAGAGAATAATCAGGGAAGCCATCGAGATAGAGAAACACGCCCATAACATGAATAGAAGGGACGATACCTCCCGCCTACCAGACATCTGGAAGCTAGCCCTCACCAACAAACGAGTCCCAGCCATGAAAACCAACACCAGACCTAAAACAACACGGGATACCACTGCCAATCCCCCTCATCAGACCCAGGCCCAAGCCCATCCTATAAACGAAGGACAACCACCATCCAGAAAACACCATGGCTGCCTCGCCAGCTGTCGCACCCCCCGACCCCAAAACCAAACAAGCTGACACATGCCAAGAACACAAACCCAGACCCCAAACTCGAAGCCAGACTAAAACCTAGAATGCTACATCACAGCCACCCGCTTAGGATATCACTTCAGAAAAGTCAGGAAATTACACCACAAGAACTCAAGAAGTTGCAACACAGCAAATGACCCAGGATATCACAGCACAAGACCAATGATACCACAGCAATAAGTCTCACAAGGTCATCATACAACCCATTACCCAAGCCGTTACTATACAGGAGGCTAATGGAAAAGAGATCAAAACACAAACGGCCCAGGAGATTACAACGCAGGACCCAGGATATCACAACAAAAGAACTCGCAAGCCCATCACACAATCCATTACCCAAGCTGTTAAAACACGAGAGGCTAATGGAAAAAAGATCACTACAAAACTAATGACCCAGGAGATTACAGCACAAGATCCAGGATACCTCCACAACAAAACTCACAAGGCCATCACACAGCCCATTATACCAACATCAACTCCATCAACCAATCAAGAGGCAGCAGCGCAGCCAACCAGCCCAGCACACCAGCCCCCACCACCAGTATTTATAAAGAGACAGCAGCTCCGATCACACACTGCTTGCACTGACATGAAGCTGAAAGCACCATCCTGAGGATGGCAAGTGGGACCTCGTCGAAACGTTGCCAAGATGCTCTCAATCTTACATGGGAAAAGACCCGAACATTATTTATATAAATAACCTACCTAATGAAAATTCTTGCCTGTTGTTCATATCTTTCTCTTGTCACTTTTGCCTGCTTTATGTCCCATTTTACCAGTGAGATGTTGATGTTCCCTGGTGATTTCTAAATAAGCATCAAGTTATACTTTCTGCTAGCTATAATGGATGGCTTGTATACTTGATCTGATCTGAAGGTGGGAATTTTCTGGAGTGTGCTGGGTGGAAACTAAATTGAAAATTACCCACAGTGATCTCCAACAGTAAAACAGTATGAACTTGAAGTGCCAGGCCCATTTAAACTGGATTTTTGTTTCTGTGTTTGGGCCTTCAAGTCACTGTTGACTTCTGATGAGTGCCTGAGTACCTGCAGTTTTCTTGGCAAGATTTCAGAAGGCCCTTGCCTTTTTCCTAGGGCTGAGAGAAAATGATTGGCCCATGGTCACTTAGCTGATGTTGTGCATAAAGCAGAACTAAAATAAACAGTCTCCTGGTTTCTGGTCCAGTGCGTAATTACTAGACCAAAGTAGCTCTCAGTGTGTTAGCAACATTTCATATTATTTTCTGGCTTTTGCCAGCTAATCTTCATTTGGTTCTCTGCCCAGTTGCTGGATGGGTGTGGCCATGATGGGCATGGCCTAGTCAGCCTCCTGCACCACCCTGGCCTGAGAATGAAAACGGGCTGCGAGGGGGCCATTTTCAGCCTACCTGGGCTCTGGAGGCCGTCCTCGAGCCTCCAGGGAAAATGGCCTCTCTGGGCTCCAAAGGCTCTCTAGAGGCTGGAAACAGGCTTCTGGAACTTCCGGGAGGCCCCAGGCTCCGGAGGCTTTCCTCAAGTCTCTGGGAGGCAAAAACGGCCTCCCCAGGCTTTGGAGGCTCTCTTGAGGCTGGAAATGGGCCTGCTTCTGGTCTTCTGAAACTTCCAGGAGGCCCATTTTTTGCCCTCCCTGAGCCTCTGCATGGGCCCTGCACTTATCTGTGATCCAAAACGGGCTGCACAGTGACTCATGGGAGCTGTCGCATTTGCTGGCTCGCTGAACTGGCCATAAAAAATATCGGTTTGTTTGAACTGGTGTGAACCGGTAGCAGCCCACCCCTGGCAAGGATGTGTTTTCTTCTAGCCACTAAGCATAGGTCACGTTGCACTCTCAGAATATAACTTCTAAAATTTCTTGTAAAGCTCAATTTTCTTTCAGAAACCAACCTTGTTCTTAGATGCAAACCACTATGCAGTAGAAAAGAGAAGAATCATCAACTTTTGGATTGCCAGAGTCCATACTTAACTTTCTGGCCAGTAATGCAAAGTATGTGGAATTGCATTGTGCATTGTGTACAGCCAAGTGTCTGGGTGTGTGTGTGTGTGTGTGTGTGTGTGTGTATTTCCTAAGAAAAATGTTTGTATTTATCTTTTGTGCTTTACACTATGCCACACATATTTGGGAGTGATACGATTCCTTTCATGTGTTTCCCAGCTTGAAATGGCAGAAAATAATACAACAGTTTTTAGCAATTGCAGTCAGATTGGGTTCCAGCAGTGTGTGACATTAAATTTGGTTTTGTTCTTCACTCCCTGGTCAGTAAAGCAAAGTGAGAGTTGAATATACGCATTTGGTATTAGCAGGACACATACTTACTATAGGCTTCAAAACAAAACAAAACCCTGATATGTAATAAAACCAATCTGATGGTAGCCACTGCACAAATTATAACAATATTTACGATCTTCAAAGCATTTCATCATGTCTGATTCTTTTTCACTGTAATAATATTGTGATTATTGTTGTTATTAATTATAATCATACTTATTAATACAATCTTGACTAATAATGCAAATGTAATAAAAATTACATTTCTCTGTGGTTTCAACATCAGCCCGAGAACAATGCAAAATTACTTTCAGTTCATGAAGTTAACAGAGCATTGCTGGTGGGCAGCCTTCTGTGAAAGTTATTACTGTACTTCTTGCTGTCAGATTTTATTTCTAACGTTGGAAATCCTTTCTATGTTTTACACATAAAAAAGTGAGCAATTCCATGTAATTACATTCTCCCCCCCACATTTCCCTTATGTATGACTCCTGTTCAAAATTACAGCCCGTAAAGCACATCATGAAATGGTCGTCATAAAATGTTGTGCCACGTACACAACACACACACCTGCAGTAACGTGACTGCATTTTTGGGTGCTTGGCAGTTGGCTTGTCTTTATGACCAGCTGCAACGTTCTGTGGTCACGTGGCTATGATTTGTAATACAGGTTGTCATCGACTTACAACCACAATTGAGCCCAGAATTTCTGTTGTTAAGTGAAACATTTGTTAAATGAGTTTTTTCCCATTTTACCACCTTCCTTGCCACAGTTGTTAAGTGAATCATTGCAGTTGATAAGGTTGTTAAGTGAATCTGGCTTCCTCATTGACTTTGTTTATCAGCAGGTCGAAAAGGTGATCATATGATTTTGGGACACAGCAACGGTCACAAATGTGAACCAGTTGCCAAGCATCTGAATTTTGGTCACACAATCATGGGGATGCTGCAAAGGTTATAACTTTGCAAAATCAGTCACATTTTTCAATGCCATTGTAACGGTCACTAAATGAACTTGTAAATTGAGGACTACCTATATTTTTTGCACACTCAGTAGAATAGGTTTACATTTACAACTGTGGTGGGGTTCATTTAACAACAGTGGGTTTACGTAACAAGTGTGGGGATTCACTTAACAACCACTGCAAAAAAAATTGTAAGATTGAGTGTGAACACATGGATGCCTCTACACTACAACTAGTGACTTACAAGCAGAAATCTGATCCCAATTGCAGTTGTAAGTAGAGGACTATCTGCGTATATTTTTGATTGCATCACATCTTTCTATATTCAGAGTGTATACATTCACTTACTTTTCCATGTGTATTATATTATATTATTGCACAGTGGCAGATAGGAACACACTTCAGATGGTTAATGTAATTGCCCAGAAGATCATTGGTTGTCCTCTCCCCTCTTTGGAAGAGCTTTATAGCTCCTGCTGCCTTAAGAAAGTTCAAAACATTCTCAAAGATCCATCTCATCCTGGGAACTCTTTTTTTTAAGAATAATAAAAACAAGGACTAATAGGCTGAAAAACAGCTTCTATCCCAGGACAGTAGCTCTTTTGAATTCTGTTGTATAGTGCAGTGTTGGTGCGGTGTTGGGGGGTTTCGGTTCAATGTGTGGAGGGTGAAGAATGTGTGTTTGTGTTTATTTTCATGATCATGGTCATGTTGTGAACTGAAGATGGTGTTTGATTTCATTGTACGAGGTGCAATAACAATAAACTAAACTAAACTAAATATCATCTTTTACTCACATCTTTAATTCTTTCACCACCTTTATTTCTAAACACAATCATTATAGTCAGTTTTTGTTACCCATGACACACATCAAAACCTTAAAATTCATCATATAATGGAGAACCTACATTTAATTAATCATTAGATGATTAATCTACAAAATACAGATGTCCCTTTTCCATACTTAATTTCCATCTTGGAAGCGCTGCTATAAAATAGGAGTGGGTTGTTTGATGCACGTTAGATACAATCATTTCCTTTGGCACCTGTCTGTCTTTGTGTCTCACCTGATTTGATTTTTTTAAGATATGCTTTTAATGAACAAATATTACATAAAAACTGGGCTGCAAAACAAATAATAGCTTTTGGCATCCTTCAAGAATGCCCTCTTCCTCTTCCCCCAGGCCTCCCTGGAAAATGAAAAAGAATGGCTTATTGTAGCCTAGTCCTTCGCTTGGATGCATTGCCAAATGTCTCCGAAAAATAAGCTAAGTGGAGAAAAATAGCTAGGAAAACTACAGGAAGTCACAGGAAGTATTTCACTACTTTGCTCTTTAAGAAATACATGTTTCATGACTGGCTAACCCAGCATCCATTTTGCCAAAGCTGCCATAATTGCTATTTTGTAAAATGGACACACCAGGTGATCCTTGGTTCAACAGGCTATCAGCTAATATATCTAAGAGTAGAAAAATACAGTGAATGGACCAGTTAAAAATCAGAGCTGTGTACATTCCTAAGTTTATGCTGCTGTAGATAAAAAAAGCAACCAAAAAACTAAAAAAAAGCAATCTCCAAAATGCATATCCCATGTACTATTTTAGTACATTTGGAATACATTCTAGGCTAAAAAATAGAAACCAATTAGCTAAACGGCAACTGAGACTGACTCTTATGCCTACTTAGGTCAGTTACCCTTGGTGTAAAAGTCGGCGGTGTTCTTCCTTCTTTCTCGATACCTTAACATGATTTGCTACTCCAAGAAACCATAAAACCTATATTTCCAGCTGACAAGTCTTCCATCTGTCTTGCCACCCAGATGTCTCTTGCCCGTTTATAAATGTTTGGTTCCAGATGTGCTCCATCTCTTCAGTTAGATCTACAAATTGTTTTTGTCATTTGCTACAATTGAAATCAACCAAAGTGGGAGACGGTTGTTTTGGATTGTTTTTATTAGAAGTTGAAGCTTATTCTACCTGGAAATGTTTGAAGGCATAATTAACAAGGGATTGTGATGATGATGATGATGATTGAATACATAATTAATAAGATATTTTAATGATAATGATTATGATGATTGATCATCACACAGTCAGCCAGATGTTCAGACTAAATTTGGCATTTTTGTCTACCTATCAAGTCCAGGGAAAGGCAGATGTGAATGTTTGATGGTGTTATGGATATTGTCGCAGGATGGAATCTGTTCCAAGTAAAGCCACCTTCTGCAATTGACTAGTGGAAAATTTGTCAAAGCCTATGGTGTTCAAGTGGTGCTCCAGTTGTTTTGGGACTGCACCCAAGGCGCCTATTACTATTGGTACTACCGTTGCTTGCCTTTGCCATAGTCGTTCTATTTCTGTTTGTAGGCCTTTATATTTTATCTTCTCCAGTTCTTTCTCTTCTCTTCTGCTGTTTCCAGGCATTGCCACATCCACTATGCAGATTTTTTTTCTTTCTTATCAACAACTGTTAAGTGCAGGGCAGGGGTAGGATTCTACCGGTTCTATCCGGTTCTGTAGAACCCATTGTTAACTTTCTAAGCAGTTCAGAGAACCGGTAGTTAGAAGCCATCTCCTTTTGTTTTTGTCCATCCTTATTACATTCTTGCCAGAACGCCTAGACTTCCTGTCTCTGGAGCTTCTTGAGGCTTGCCTTTCTTAAAGGGGAAGGGATTTTTACGTTGCTGTTGGGAGGAAATACTTGCCTGGACAATTATCACTTTGAAGAAATAATTGAATAATGAAGCAGAGCTTTTACTGACAAGGAACCAAGATGAGTGATATTCAGCAAGGCTTCTTGGCTAGCTAGAAAGATTGACATTCAAACGTGAGTTTACATACCCTTTCTGAGTTTTGGTCTAAAACTGGTTTTTGGTGAAGCTTAATTCTGTGCTTGGTGAAGTTTAATCCTGTGTTTATTGATGGGATAATTTTCCCTATTCAGCTTCAACAACTAACAGCTACTGGTGTGATTTAATTATTTGTATTGTGTTTGGCAGGAGACACCAGAGTTGAAGAAAAAGAATGGGGGGAGAAAATCACAAAATAACACGACCTGGCCATCGAACCTACATGATTATGGATGATACATGTAACCGTGATACCCATTGTCATCAGGGCACTTGGTACCATGTCCAAGAATTTTATAAAATCAAGAAATTGCAGCTTCCTGCAATTACACCAGCAAAAAAATGCACTACTTGGAACATTATACATCTTAAGAAGGTACTTGGTTGATACCTGGGACACTGGCAGCAACCCGTATCAACCATTAGCACCAATCAGTGGTATTTGTGATGCATTTTTGAATGTTCAGTTGACTGAGTTTCATGTTTAATGAATAAAGTGTATAATAATATTATTACTACTACTAATAATAATAATCCCTCCTTTATTATTTTTTACAAATAACTCAAGGTGGTGAACATACCCACTTTCTTCCTCCTACTTTCCCCACAGCCAAGCTTCTTCCAGCATCAAATCCATGAATAGTTGATCAAGAGATTCCCCCAGGCAACTGCCAATGGCTTAAAGTTACTTGACTTTTTTGCAAAGAAAATATGTTCAAAGAAAAGTAGAACTTCGTTCTAATTGTAGGAATGCAACTGCACTTTAGAAGGTTTGTGGGATGTTCTCTGAGGTGGCACTAGAAACTTATGATATGCATCTACCATTAATGCATAGTCTCATCTGAGGTGATTTAAAAAGAGAAGCAAAATTAGCTAAGGGATAGAGACAGCCAAAATAGTATGATATGCACAAGTATCAGATCCTATCAGATCTTGAATAGAAATCAAGAATAACCTTGAAATAGTAATAAAGTACGGACCAGCTGAAATCTTATAGAACAGAATGGGGTGCAGATGTATCCATGTAGATTGCTGGAACAAGTTCAATGGTTTTAGGTGTGTCTGAAATAAGATATTAGGAGAAAAAAAGAACCTTTCAAATTGGAAGTTGCATTTCACAAAAATACACAGAATGAGAAAAAAAAAGCCCTAAATTGTATCCTTAAGTTTGGGTGGATTTATTTATGTATTTATTTCATGGATTTATAGGGTCACCCAAACAAAATGTCTCTGGGTAATGTACAAGAAGTGGGGAGAAGTAAAGACAATTAACCATGCAACCTTAAAAAAGAACAACCCAAATATAAAATTGTGAGCAAAAGGGGCAATTAAACCAGTGTTTCTCATAGCTACTTTAAGACCAATAGACTGCAACTCCCAGAATTCCCCAGGCAGCATGGCTGGCTGGCTGGGGAATTCTAGGAGTTGAAGTCCACCAGCTTTAAAGTGGCTAAGCTTGAGAAGCACTGAATTAGCAACCAAAGGGGAAACTCTGCTCAACTGGAATTAGTTGCCTGGAAAAAGCTAGATCTTAAAAGCTTTTCTAAAGACAAGCAAAATTGTGGCCTGTTATATAGAGAGGGCTATATAAGGGATGTAGGGATTTGTTGGGAGATAAAACATGATTGGCAGTCTTTACAAATGTAGGAAATGTGCAGGAAATGTAATTTCCGAAGTAGAGAAGGGCAATGAAAACATTTACAGTTCTGAATCATACCCTGATCTTTATAGTGGATCAAATCCAGGAACCAGACAATGCCACAGTCATAAAATAATGGTCAAGGATGAGTTAATTTAGATGAATCATTTCCAAATAAAATGTCTAGTGCATTTTTTTAAAAAAGAAAAAAACTGAAAGGAGTTATATTTCTGCTGCTTGCAGTGAGGAATTCCCTGTGGGAGAAGAATGCCTACAAGAAAATTGTATTACATATATTCGTGCATTAGCCACATGACTGCCAATCATTTAGAAATGGAATAAATAAAATAATTTTTGAAAGCAGGTATACTCTCTCTGTTATTTAACATTTAGCTCTGCCCAACTTAATAACTCCACAGACATGGATTTCAGGTCCTGATGCCAGCTCAGAAATTTTACATTTCAACTTCCTTGATTCCTGGAGAATTCCAGATTAACTATCCCAATCCCATTTTTTTCAAGTGATATAAATGGGAGTCTAAGGATATCTAAGAGATCTAAGGATATGTAGAGATCTAAGGATATTTGTGGGAATTCTTTTCAGCCCATTTATAAGAGCTCCACCCTGAGTCACATGAGGGAGGTGTAGAATGAAGCAATTACCAAAATTGTGATCTTAGCCTCTCCCTTAGGGATGCATTAGCAAGAGCAAGAGCACTTAGACTTATATACCACTTTATAGTGCTTTACAGCCCTCCCTAAGCAGTTTTACTGAGTCAGAATATTGCCCCCAACAATCTGGGTCCTCATTTTACCCACCTCGGAAGGATGGAAGGCTGAGTCAGCCTTGAGCCTGGTGGGATTTGAATTGCCACATTGCAGGCAGCCGATAATGAGCAGAAGTGGCCTGCAGTACTGCACTCTAACCATTGTGCCACCAAGGCTCTTAGTGTATTATTTCTGGATTGCTTTTCTCTGTAGCTCCCACCCAATTGACCCCATTTTAATAGAAAATGTCTTTTGCTGACTTCTCTCACCATACCAAATTTGGTTCCATTCTGTTCCATTGTCAATGAATTATCCTACCAATGGACAGATGCTCAAGCTGCTTTATGTAATTTATTTCCAATATTCTATTGAGGGGGGTGGGGAATGGACTGCATCTTATTTTATCTGGACAAATTAAAACAGCACAAATTGATTGCCTTTCTTTCTGCACAGGCAGGTGAATGTGATAGATTCCAGGAGTTTTTAATAGCTGCTGTCCATCAGGGAGGATTCATACAGCTCTGTGGTTCCCAAGGGGCTGCATATGTGACAAGGGGGCCTGCTTTGAGGGTTGACATCAGTCTGATATGACAAGCTGGCAGATGGGTAGAACAAGAACAAAGACAGGACACTTCAGCAGGATCAGCCCTGATTTCAAACAAAGTGAGAGAACCAGTCCAGGCAGCTGATTCTAGATACTAGAAAATGGCTGGATGTTTTAAAAACACCGTTTTTACTTCCAAGGAGAAAGCGATTCTGGATTTGTTGTCAGAGGTACCAACCTATCTTGGCCAGCCTTAAATATAATGCATACTCCTCTACAGAAGGAGGGAAATATATCATTTGTTGTTCCAGCTAACAAAATGTGTTGGGCAAGCAAACCCTAAGAACATGTAAGAATTGGGGAAGAATAGCAAACAAAAAATAAAAGGTGGCAGGGAGAGGGGTGAGAAGCCCAGGGATCTGTGTTGAGAGAGAAAAGGAAACAACAGATATAACCAAGGAAGGAGGAGTGAGAAATTAGCATGGATCATAAGGATTGTGAAGGTGTGAAAGCACTCTTATTTAGGTTTGTGAACTTGCTCACAGAGAGTGATGGTACACTGTTATGCATGTTCATTGAGCCACTAATCACTCGGCTTGTTTACTCCCACATGAGTGTGTATGAAACAAAATTGAGAAAAACTTCCTGACAGTGCATAAGTATTGACATTCTCTTTAATCAGTGATTCTTATTCATTTAATATACATTAAATACTGTTCAGCTGACGTACATCAAGTCAGTCAAACAATATAAGCAGCAAGTAGAAATGTGTGGGACTTTATCATCTGTGCTATTTTCTTTATAGGTAAAAGAAGAATTCTTTCATTTTAAGGCAAGGGACCCCTTGGGTATACATCTCACATCCTCACATGAAGATGCAAGCAATCTCCATGAATGAAATGAAAATGTGTCACAGAGAGAAACCTGATCCCATTTCTCATGTATATGCGTGCCAATTTTTAATCCAACAATCCAGTTACAGAATCAGTAACAGTCAAGGAAGACAGATGGGGAAAAGGATGGGTTTTTCCCCAAAAAACCAATGATAATCTCTCTAGGATTTGAGAGGCTGAAATGTTCAGAATTAAGGATATTACTAGCTGGCAAGAACTGCAAGGCAGATTGAGTTAGGACAATGTTATGAAAGGACATCTCGGAACAAGACATGAAATGACTTGGGAAATGATGCACAAGGAAGATGTGGCATGCAAATAATGCTGAATAAAAAGATAGCTCAGTGTTGCTGCTAATTAAGCATCACATTCTGCCCAATTTCCTTGTATTTATACATAAAATATAGGTAAGTTCACTAAATTCTACGGAGATAGCAAGTTAACTTTTAAAACAATTTCCAGAGAGGCATTCATTTTGGGTAATAAACTCCAGTTATTCTGTCCACTTTAAAAGCTTCTTGTACCACTAGGTTCTGAACACTGCAGCCCAGTCATTAGATGTGTGAATTGCTATCCTGATTTTCATACATTTGGCCTAATAAATGGTAGGGTCAATGTCATAAGAAATGTTTAAAGTATAGGTAGAGATATTTACTTTATTGACATCAAGAGAAATTCATCTCTATTTTCTATTACTATACTTGAATAGATTTTTTTAAAAATTATATTACCTGTCAATTAGGCCACCAACATAAAAATTATTTGTGTGTGTTTGCTTATTTAGAAAGCTAAAATGAGGGCCTGAATATGCATACGAGCCTGGCAATGTACATTCCTCTTTGTCTAGATCAGAGGTCTCCAAAACTTGGCAACTTTAAGACTTGTGGGCTTCAACTCCCACAATTCTCCAGCCAGCAGAGCTGGTGTGGAGTTGAAGTCCACAAGTCTTAAAGTTGCCAAGTTTCGGGACCCCGGTCTAGATTCTTGAAAAGATTGTTGTGTCCTTTTAGCCAGAAGACTGCAAAAGGAGCTGTCAAAAGTGATCCGTTCAACAACCCTGTATTCAACTGGGAGCCCTAATAAGCTACATTGGGAGAAGTTTGTGTTTATACACTTTTCTCACCACTTAAGTCCCTGAGCAAGCAAATCATGCATGGCCTTTGTTAATAATGGAAGTATCACTGTTTATATTTCTTATATTTCATTTCTTTTTAGCTTTCTCAGTTCTACTTAGGTCTGCTCCCATAAATGCTAGATTTTTTTAAAATGAAATTCATAATATTTTAATACATTTGCTAAGTGTGTTACGATCCACAAAAGCCTAGGCAACAATGAATATCTTCACGTTAGCATTATAGTCATGTTATAAATTTGTCAGTCTTTAAGATGCCCCGAAGACTCTCAACCTTTGTGGAAAACATTTGGTGATTATCAAGCAAAGGAAATAAAAAACATAGCTTAATGCTGGAATCTGGGGCTGAGAAATCCCTAGGCTGAATACTGTCATGTAAAGGAATGACGGACGGATGCAAAGGTCAGGTGATTTTGAAGCTTTGGAGAAGAGCTGAACAAGACTAACTGACGACAAGCAAAAGCAAATGTAACCTCAGTGACTTTGAATCAGTGCAGTTACACCCCTCAGGAAACACAGATGATGAGCAAAATTATTATTGCTTCCACAAATTAATGTGGGCTTCCCGACTCCTGTTCTGTTTCTTGCCCTTTTGTCCTCTTGTTTATTTTTATTTTTTAAGATACTAACTGCCAGGATCCAAAGAATAATGGAAGAAATAATGCATGTGCATGGCTCTGCAATGGATGCTATTGGGTTATGGCTTGGGTACAAATATTTCTGCTATTTGCTCCATAAGCAAGTTGCACGTAGAAGTAGGCAGACTGAATTTGCTTGATACATTGGACCTCAAACTATTCAACCAGAGTTTTGCCCAGTATCTTTTGGGAAAACACCTTGTGTGTTCAATAGATGGCTGGATATGTGTTGTGGTTAGCCGGCAGCAGGTGCAGATGGCTGAGGAGAGCAAGGTCTCAGATGAGGGGCCAGGATCATTAGGGAATGGACTGCTGCCTTCAGAGATTGTGGGGGCTGGAGCAGCGATGAGGAGGTGCCTGTGCCAAGTGTGCGTTGGGCTGCTCACAGGAAAGAGCAGCTGCAGCAGCATGGATGACTCGGGAGTAAGGCTGCAAGGTAATGGCCTTTCCCTCAAGAAGATAAAAGGTAGCTGTGAAGCGAGCGTTCTTTGCAGGAAGCAAAGACGTTTTGAAACTCAGCCTCATGGACATCACAGTTGGTATTTGAAGACTTGTGTTGTGAAATATTTCTTATCTGATTCTTGGCAGTCTTGCACAGTTTTGTGCTTATCAAAAGTAATTAGTTTGAAGCAGGTTTTTAACCGGGGATTCGTAAAACTCATTAAAAGGTTTCTGTTCCCTTTAGTTATTGTTTGTCTTATTGGAAAAGGGTTTGGGTCAGAACAATATGTGAGCTAGATTGGAGTTAGAATGAAAATTAGGATATTAAGCTTTTTTAAATTTTGAAGCAAATATATTACCTCTAGACCCACTTTGAGAAAAGATGGGAGCTAAATATTTGAATAATCAGTGAGTGGCCCCCAATGTTATCTTATTTGCCCTGGCTGTTAAGCAAATCACTGCAGATGTTAAATGGATCATGCGGTCATTAAATGAATCCAGCTACTCCTACTGACTTTGCTTGTTGGAAGCTGGCTGGGAACGTTTCAAATAATTACATGCATGATCCAGCCATTATAAATAAATACTGATGCCCAAATTTTGTTCATGAGACCATGGGGATGCTGCTATGTTCATAAGTGCGAGGACCAGTCATAAGTCACTTTTTTTCAGTGCCATTGTAATTTTAAAAGGTCACTGAACGAAGGGCTGTAAGTCAAGGATTACCTGTACAAAGGCAGAGATATCAAAACTTACCTGACAGATTTTCAGAAGAAAGAAGAGTTCCAGAAACACACTAGAGCCAACATGGCTTGTTTGCTTTGACAAAAGTTCTGCTCAGCTAGGAAAGTTGATAAACCTCTTCGGGCTCCGGCAGCCAGTTCTCAAAAGGACCATTCCAGAGCCTGGGAAAGCTTCAATGTCAAACATAAATTTCAAGGTGCAGAAGCATGAGGTCTCATGAGAATATGCTTGGTTTTTTGTCCCCCTTTAGAGCCTGAGAACTTAGGGAAGGTCCCTCCTGATCTTCTTGCTCCTCCCGTTATGCAGTTGTGGGGCAGTTGTTCTCTCTGATCTGTCCATTCCCTACGCAGCATCTCTTCACCCAATCTCCCAAGGTAAATCCTACCTACTTTTGCATCTAGTACCCGCAGAGGTCATCATGCCCCAATATTCTTATGTCCTTCTCTTTTAGGTGAACAAGAGACCTATTTACTTGAGTTTGTGTGGGTCACAGAGCTTATGAAACAGTAGTGGGATTCAAATTTTTTTTTTTTTACTGCTGGTTCTGTGGCTTGGTGGGTGTGGTATGGCTCTACGTGACTCTGTAGTTTCTTCCCCAAACCCCCAAAACTTTAACCTTAGACTGACTACTATTGACCTCACCCCTTTCCTAAGAGGTCTGTATAAGCGCACCGACATGCCTACCGTCCCTGTTCTACTGTTTCTTTTTATTTTTCTTATATGTACCCATTTCATGTATTCATAACTGTGTATATACTTATACCTATTATCTTGTAAGCAATTGACAAATCAAATCAAATCAATAAATAAAATAAATAAATAAAAATAAATGGCAGGGGAAGGATACTATAAAATCTCCATTCCCTCCCCACTCCTGGGGGAAGGATACTGCAAAATCCGATTCCCTCCCCACCCCACTAACCTGCTTTCCAGCTCCGTTCTCCTGTGCAGGGCAACAAAAGAAGACCCAGCCGATCAACTGGGACTTGGGAGGCAGAGAATAAATAGGGGCAGGGTGAGTCAGAGGTGGGATTTGCCAGTTTTCCGAACTATTCAAAATTTCCGCTACCGGTTCTCCAGAACTGGCCAGAACCTGCTGAATCCCACCTCTGTTGTGTAGGCACCCTAGACAAAGATCTGCAAGTTCAGATTTTTCTCTCTCTCTGATGAGAGTGCTTTGAAGCCTTGGCATATTACTGTACTTTATTAATGTCAATCAATAAAGAAAAATGTACTGTGTTTTGAAGAAAGTGACTGTGGAGACATACAAATACCTCTACAGAGAAAGATTATTAATTTTGGGTGGTAGGAAGTACAGCCTCAGAGATGAATGCAGTTAGCTTACCTGAGACATCAGCGAACGTATTTTGCACACTTTAATTTTGTGTCAGTCTCACCAAATATAAGCTTGGGAATAAGAGTTAAATTTGCAGTGCATCATGTAATGTTATGTTGTGCATGCGGCAAGTTTTGCAGCACTAAATTGTCACCTTTGGTTAAAAAAGAAAAGTTGCGCAGATTTGACAGTGAAATATTGCAGGAGGCCAGAAGTGACTAAAAGATTGTGATATATACTTACACAAGTTTACAAATACAGCATCTCCAGGGATGGTTCAAAAAAGTCAAGAAAGTGTTTACAGCCACACTGTTGACTCTTTGCTGCTTGTTAGGTATCAAACAGGATGCGAGACAAAAGAGCACAGGGCTTAAATGGCACGGCCACAGAACCTCCTGCTCCCTCTTCAACATCCCTGTTGATTAAAAAAAAGGACTGAACCATAAACTAACCACCCTGACTCCATTGACACAGTATCTAGTATCCTATAGCCAGACAACTATATTTTAATCTAGCTTCTGGTAAGAAACCAAGCTAAGAACTGCTATGGTAAAAGCACTAGAGTCATGATGGCAAACCTATGGCAGGCGTGCCACAGGTGGCATGCAGACCCATCTCTGTGGGCACATGAGCTATCGCTCCAGCTAGTTCCACTGTGCATGTGCACGTACCTCCTGCCAGCCAGCTGATCTCTGCTGCGCATGTGCAATGGGTGGGGCACATGCATGGGGACATATGCGCATGCTCGGGACTGGTGTGCATGTGCGGAGATGCATGTGGATGCATGGGGGCAGAGCGCATGCATGGGGGACATGCACACATTGCATTTTGGGGATGCGCGCGCACACGCTTTGGGCACTCAATGCCAAAAAGTTTAGCCATCACTGCACTAGAGTTTCAGGTGGAGGTGGGATTCAAATTTTTTAACAACCGGTTCTGTGGGTGTGGCTTAATTGGTGGGCGTGGCTTGGTGATCATGTGACTGGGTGGATGTGGCTTGGTCATGTTATTGGCTGGACATGGCCAACTCAATTTCACTCACATCGAGGCATGCATCTCCTCGCCTCGCCTCTCATGACTGTGGGGATGCTGCAACAGTCATAAGTATGAAAAATGGTCATAAGTCACTTTTTTCAGTGCCGTTGTAACTTTGAATGGTCACTCCACACAAAAGTACCAGCAAAGGAGGGGAAAAAAAACCTCCAGAGACGTTCCAGAGACAGGAAGTCTAGTCCTGCCAAGAATGTAATAAGGGTTAACGGAGAGGCAGTTTCTGTAAGGAACACCAGAATGTTTCCTTCCTGCCTTCCTTACAGGATTAGGCCAGTAATTTCTTCTAACAACTGGTTCTCTGAACTTCTTAGAATGTTAACAACTGGTTCTAGCAAATAGGTATGAACTGGTAGAATCCTACCAGTTTCAGGCATGGAACTGGTAGATATTTGCAGCTATAACGCTCCTCAAGTAAATGAGTTTAATCTGCTTCATGGGGTTATGAAAGAAAAATTAATAATCCTTTATAGGTGTCACCCTGACCTCTCTGTGAAAGTCAGGACGGATCAATAAAGGGCTGATTTAAGCCTCAGAATCTCTTCTTTTAGGTATTAGTAGGTGATGTGAAATTAAGTTTCAGGGAATAATTTCATTGCCTGTATTTATGGCCTTGCAGCATTAATAAATACTTATCCATCTAAACCGCTGCAACTTCACATGATATTGTTAGAGTACAATCATTTTAGTAGGATCCCGGGGTTGGAATTAGCTGAAGAAGATATTTGCTACCTGAGGCAAAGCAATAAACAGGTCTTTCCCCCCTTGTTCCACACAAATTGTGTTGTGTCGTACCTATGTAGCATTCAAAACAAAGTAAAGTAAAAGACTCACAAATGCTTCTTCCTTCCCTATCAGTAAAAATATGACAATAGTAACTAACACTTTATCACCATTTCATGATATACAGTACAGCCTTACTTAGCACAGTGATGGAGGTATTGGATTAGGAACTGGGAAAATCCAGGATCAAGTCCAACTTCGGACCAAAACTCCCTAGTGACTTTGGGCCAATCATTCTCAGAGTTGCTGTGAGAAAAAAAGGAAGAGAGACTCTCATGCACTGTAAACCCTCTTGAATTCCTGGAGAAAGTCAGATTCTCTCTCTCTCTCTCTCTCTCTCTCTCACACACACACACACACACACACACAGAGAGAGAGAGAGAGAGAGAGAGAGACGGACAGACAGACAGACAGACACAGACACAGACACAGACACAGACACCATAGTCTTTATCTCTCCTGTTGGAGATAAAATCTCACTTTGACTAGTAGTAGAGGTTTATCAAATGGCCCATAATTAGGGCTGTCAAATCTTGGCAGCAAAAACTGAGTTGGAAAACTTTACCCTGGTAGTTTTTCTTATACTTATTGTCCGTTTTTTTGCAACCCAGCTCTGTAATAATGACATGATCTTAATAAAGCAGAGGCAGAAAATCAGGGTAAATTTGTAAACCACGGTTGCCAAAAATGAATAAGCGTATCATGCACAGTTTGGTCTGAGCCATAGGTAAATTATTGATCCAGTGTCAGATAGTCAAAGAAATAGGCAGTACTCCTATTATAATGCATAGTATTCCTATCATTTTTGAAGAGCCTGACTGGCACTCTGTCGACAATTTCCTATTTCATTTTTCTTCCTGTTAGGGAAAAAAAAATCACCATTCTATAATGACCTGACTGAGACTGGCACATCTGGGGCTGTGATAGAAAATCATGTAGTATGCAATCCTATAAATGTAAGGGTTGGAAGGGTCATTGGGTCATCTAGTCCATCCCCTGCCAGTTACTAATCCTGTGTCCCTGACACCTGGCTATCTTGACTCTATTTAAAGAACTTTATAGAGTTTATCACCTGTCAAGGCTTGTACTTTATCATCTGCCCTTGCAGTCTTCTCTTCTCCAGGTTAAAAATTCAGTGCCTCCAACCAGTCCTCCTACTTTTGAGCTTTGATAATGTTGGCCGTTCTTTTCCAGGCTCATTTTACTTTGTCAATATCCTTCCTAAAATGTGGCATCCAGAACTTAAGGTAAAGGTAAAGGTTCCCCTCGCACAAATGTGGTAGTCATTTCCAGCTCTAGGGGGCAATGCTCATCTCTGTTAGAAAGCTGAAGAGCCAGCGCTGTCCGAAGACGTCTCCGTGGTCATGTGGCCAGCATGACTAAATGCCGAAGGTGCACAGAATGCTGTTACCTTCCCACCCAAGTGGTCCCTATTTTTCTACTTGCATTTTTACATGCTTTCCAACTGCTAGGTTGGCAGAAGCTGGTACAAGTAATGGGAGTTCACTCCGTTATGCAGTGCTAGGGATTCAAACCGCTGAACTGCTGACCTTTCGAATTGACAAACTCAAGAGTCTTAGCCACTGAGCCACTGCATCCCCATGACTTAGTACTGTACAATATCCTAGGTGTGATCCTAACAACACAGACTAGAACAGAACACTGATTTCTCTTAAGCTTCTTTCTAGCCTTTTTCTAGATCTATGTCATCGAACTGTACCCAGGCAATGGGAAAAAAGGGGATCAATGTTTTTTTAAAATAGCTGGATCAATCCTATTTTCCAGTGTCCTTCAAACCTTTTGTCCTTTGCAAATGGAGGGCTTCAGAGATAATTTCTGGAGACTTTATTCTTTTTTAAGATTAATTGTTATTTTCTTCTCTATCTTCTTGAAGTTAACAAGAATTACTGTTTGGAGTTACCCTGTGATAAGATAGGTGGCCAATAAATAAATTGATTGAATGAATGAATGAATAAAAAGATTTTCTATCTTGTTGGAGTCAGAACGTTCTCTGAATTCAATCAGCTGAGTTAATTCAGCAAGCCATGGTTACACAACCAGGGCATTATGCAAACACAGTCTTGCTTTGAGTAAAGACCAGCCCATGAGCAGAATTACTGCCACAGCTTTCCAATGGCCAGCATCTGAGCTTTGGGCAATGCCCAGAGAGTTTGGGCAGTAAAATAATCCGTTCTAAGCCTCTCCCTGCTTGAAGCAATATTGTATTGTATCATAGGCTTCAGGAGTTATTTTGATGGCTGAATCCCTGGATTTTGAGCTGTGTTTAAAATCACCTTTTGAACTATATCGTTGGTATATCTAGTCCTTGAACTGTATGTATTTCTGCTTGAATTTCGCTGTGTGGTGCATTTTGTGAAAGAATTTGTGCATGATCTAGACAGGAGGGAAACTTGGCTGCTCAAAGGAATGACTGTCCATTAAAAATATTTTGGTATGAAGATGCTAATCCTATGTAAATCTGTGGAAGACGGGCTCAGTTGCAACAAATGGTGGCTACAATGTGCATTGATCTATTTTTATTTGCTGATAATCTCTTTCTCTCCTTCTAGTCTTCATTATTAAGTCAATGTATATAAACCTGACATCTCCTAGGCTCACTGGTTATTTATAAGCTCTCCAGAGATTTTGAATGCTGTAGGAATACTGGAAAAGGTTATCATCTACCCTTATTAGTTACAGAAGGTAAGTGTGGTGTTTTGTTTTTTTAACCCTCAAGCCCTGAATGTTTATAAAGTAACCTTGGGATACTTAGGCATTTTAAGAACCTATATAACTTTTGTTTGTTTGTGTGTATATATATATGTGTGTGTATGTGTGTGTGTGTGTGTGTGTGTTTTGCAGGATTCAATCTGGATCAGTCACCGGGACCAAAGGTTTAGTCTTCTGAGCTTTCAGATGCATGCTGGCGCCCATCCTCAGGGAAAATAACGTGGATTAAAATCAAATGACTATGTTTGAAACAGAATAAATTTTTTTTGTCCATTAAACCAGTTAGTCTAGTGGTTAAGGTATCAGCTTAGAAGCCAGGAGACTGGGAGTTCTAGTTCTGCTTTAGCCATGAAAGCCAGCTGGGTATCATGCCCCTGGTGGAGACTCTGAGGGAGAGGAGGAACAGCCCACAGGGAGTAGAAGTGTGGCTCCGAAGGTTGTGGAAGCGGCTGGGGAAGGGCAGAGGCCGAGGAGGTCAGAGGAGGACCCAGGCCCATCCCCTATCCATCCTAAGGCATGCAGGGAGGAGAGGATAAGGGAGAGACGTGGTCTACTTGTGAGGAGAGGGCCTTTATCCTCTTCATGGGCTGCACCTGTGACAACTGAATAAGAGGACGGACATGTGTATGGGCAAACGCTGGAAACAAAGCATGGAAATATCTCTAGTTGATGGTTCCTCTCTGAGTTTGGCGTCCTTCCCAGTGTGTGTTGTCTGTGGACATCCTCCAGCTCTTATCTTGTCTGGTTTGTGTTGCTTTTTTCCTTCCTCTTGTAACTGTTTGTGTGGGAGTATTTTGTCTTCCGTCAAGAATATTGGGAGCTTGGAGGCAAAGTGAAGGAATAAAAGGGGCTTCACCTGTTTTCTGTGACTGTATTTGTTTTGTATCCCATCCTGGATCATCACACTGGGTAACTTTGACCCAGTCTCTTTCTCTCAGCCCAACTCATCTCCCAGGGTTGTTGTTATGGGGAAAGTAGGAGGAAGAAATATTGTATAATAAAAATAATGAGGGTAGGGTATAAGTAAATAAACGTGAGTTTCCTTTCCAGGCAAAAAGGCAAAAAATAAGGGCCCTTATCTCCATTTCTAAGTCCCCAAGTTAGGGGAGCTGCAGCCTTCAGCCAATTATTTCCCACACATAAAGAAAATGAAGCTGTTTCAAGAAGCCTCCTTCCAGAGATGGCTTGATACTTTCTCCCAACTGTGTTTACTGCGGGCTCTACTCCTTTATCTCTCCCAAACTACCAAGTTTTTCACAAAATACAACCTACCCCACAAAAAGCCCCAGGGTGTTTTTTATGTGTGTGTCTAATATAAGCCCTATGCCCAAAATAAACCCTAGTGAAGGGAAGTGGGCATGGCCGGCATAGGAGCCGGCGAGCGTGCATGGGTCAATGGTGTCTGAGCAGCAGCCACAGCTCACGCAGCACAGATGAGCTGAGTACCTGTGCAAGCAGCAGACAGAAGCAGAGGCAGGGGGAGGCAGGCATCCAGATGCGGCCATGGGAAAGCTGAGAGGTGGTGGGTTGAAGTTGTGGGCAGCTGCACTAGGCTTATCTTTGTACCTCTTGGCTTGCCTGCAGCTCACTGGTGCATAGGGATCACCTGCCTTCTGCTCCACACATTGGGATTGCCTGCCTTTTGCTCCATGCCTTCCACACTACAGAGCCCCAGAGTGCCCTGACTAAGGGACTGGCGGGCTGCAGCTGTTTCTAGTTACTGTTGATCCCCTCAGACTTGCATGCTCTTGTGTGTCTGCTCCGCGGGGTGGGGCACCTAACTGGGCTGATCACCCTGAAATTGTTTTTCCCAAAAAATAAGCCCTGGTGGCAAAGCCCTGCCCAAAATAAAACAGGATGGGTCTTATTTTGGGGGAAACATAGTAATAGAACAGAAAACAGCTAGGGTTCATCATTTTTTTCTGTCACATGGGCTAAAATGAGAGAATCCATTTTGTAAAGAGAAAAACCAGTCCATACTTGCACAGCTTCATGAATGGATCTGCACCTCCCCCCTAACGTGGCCAGAGAAGCACAGAGTTTTCCCACTGCAGACCACAGTGGCATATTGTATAAAGAGATTGGATTACAAAGAATCGAATGGCAACCTGCAAAGTGGACAGCGCAAGATAGAAAAGTCTATTTGGGATATGTGGGACAGAAAACACAGGTGGAATTCGCCTTGGCTGGCTGGCTAGCTGGGGTAGAACTGAGGAAGATGTTACATCATACTTTGATTTCTGCCTTCCTCAGTGGCAGCTCCTCATTCTTGGGTAAAGCAGAAGGGTGGATCTGCTTTGAAGCTGTGCCTGTAAAAATCATGTTTTGATTAATGCTTAGGACAATAGTGAGGGCAAAGAACACAGTAGCTAGAGCTTGAGGCTGTTCTGGAATTAAGGCATACTAAATCAAATATACTTACCTTCCTGCTGGGCTCAGCCATGGTGTGACTGGGAAGCAGCTGGCTTTTTAGGGCTGAAAGGGAAGTATGCCTTTGCATTCAGAAGAAGCCACAGCCAACTGTCTTCCTAAGGTAGGTTTAGCTAGCAAGGAAATTAATAGTTGGTGCTTCCCCAAAGGAATATTAGCCTAGTTCAACAATTGTATAGCATGCCAGAATCCAGACAGAGAGTGAACCATAGTGATGGAGTACAGATGAGTCTGCCAATAGTGGAAGGAATTTTTTATTGTCCGGTTTTGCTTTGTTTGGTTTTGTTTTCACCAGGTACATCAGAAATGAATGAGAGGACCCAGCTGGTTGGCCTGTAGTTCACACAGAAGAGGCAGATGCAGAAAAGAGTAAAGCTGCAATTGAGTTAAAGCACCTGTGGCGATGACAGTAGAAGCAGGCATTTGTGACAGATGAATTGCCTGGGCACAATATGCCACCCCTCTTGAACTTCCACCCAGAGCAGATGTCTCAGTTCAATCTTGAGAGCGATGGGTCTGTCCTGAAGACAAATTGCAAGTGTCTTGTGTTGCCGTTTTATTGTATCTCAGAAACACCTTCCCATTTAATTGAGTTCAACAGTGCAATAATCTTGGTCTCATTGTTCGAAGTTATTGCCTGCTCAAAATTCCTGTAATCCACTCAAAGGGTGCTATTGTCCCATTGATATTGCTAGATGATGTGCTAACACAGAATGCCGTTTTCTTAAAAGGTAGCACTTTAGAACTATACCTTTAAAAAAAAGAAGAAGAGGGCATCAGAAAGATGCTGGGTTTTCTTTTTTTGTAGCATGTCCAAAAGGCAGGATGTAATTTTTTTTAAAAAAAAAGAAAATCATGTGCTTGTGATGTCGCATTGAATAGAGGACATAATGGTGTGCAGAGAAGGTTTTGCATGTTATTAATCACTGAATGTTACAGCAGGAGCCCTCTGTTCCTGCCTGAATTCCACACTTTGCTGCAATCATTTTTCTTTATCAGAAGCTGTGATCATTGAATATACCTTGTTAAGATTATGTGTAATATACAGCATTCTGTCCCAATTTCAGGAAATGTAATTGGTTCTAGTGTCATGTAGATGTTTTGGAGAGTTATTGTGAACTGAATAGTAATCAAACTCCCTGGTTTTTTTTTTTAATCTGAACACATTATGGGGTGGTGGAAAAAGCTAACTCTGGAGAAGGCTTTGTTTATTTATTTGGGAAATGTATATAGCCCTGTATCTCACACAGTGAAATCTAGTATTAAAAATATTATGAAACCAATTAAAGTCAATTAAAACAATAAACATAGATAAAAACTAACCATATTGGGCGAATATCACACATAATAAAACTAACAGATGGGCTCACTACCTCCAGGCGATCCGCAGGCCTATTGAAAAAAAGAAAACACAATTTAAGGGCTTTCCAGAAAGCAATAAATGTTGGGTTAATTTGATCTGGGGAAGGATGACGTTCCAGAGGACAAGTGTCAGAGCAGAAAAGGCTCACATCCTGCGTTCCTTCAGACAGAACTTCTTCGCAGATGGGTCCCAGAGTATCAGCATTCCAAGAAAACAAACTCCAACACCAAAACTCCGAGACAGGCATTTTCTCAAAGTTCCGCTTTATTAGAATTGTCATACTGGCAACATCTGGGAAAACCCGAATCTAAGAGTTCCGGGTTTTCCTCCAATAATTACAAATCACAAAATCCATCCCCACACCCATTGCTCCATCACATGGCCCAATCCCCCTCCATTCCCTCTTGAGACATGCCTTAAACCGCTCCTCTTCCAGGTGCAGGAATAACATGACCTTGACTGCAAAGAAGCAGGCTATTATGTCTAACTACAACCACTCTACAAAAATCCCCCCTCCCAATTTCCCAAGCACAGGAATGTGGTAGCATGGAAGTTTCTGGTGCTAATATGGCTTCCAAAGCTGACACAGAGCATGCCTTCCTTGCAGAGCTGATGGGACAAGTAGATTTGATGGAAGGAGAAGAAGGGGCCCCTCAGATAGCATGGACCTATGCCATGTAGGGTTTTAAAGGTCCATTTATTTTTAAACATTTTAAAAAGGAAGCCTATAGGACTGCAATTAAAGTTCCTTCTCTACATTATTCCATGATCCCTCCCCTTCCCCCAATGGTGGTATATTGTCAGTTGCTGACAAAGTGTGCGTATTTTTATATGCGTCTGTGTGTGTATGAAGAAATGAAAGAAAGCTATGTGAGTGGTCTAGCCATTGTTGCATGGTTTAAAGGTCAGTTTTCCATATAGCCTTTCCTTAATTGCCTTCACACGCATCTTGAATGACAGAAGCTAAGGTGGGATGTTAAGAATTGTAAGTGCTGTTGTGTTCTGGTATGCTCTCATCAGTCATACCCTCTGAAATATTTACTGCAGGATGGGATCTGAATATCTGGATCTATTTTCATAATTATATGCTTTTCTTTTACTTGGGAACTTTCTTGATGTACGTTATGTAACTTATTATATGTAACTTATTATAAAAACCTTTAAAGGCCTTTAAAGGTCCAGAATATCCGTGGAATTATCTTGCCCCACTGGAATCAGCTTACCCCAGTAGAGACCTACTACAGACCTCATCGGCCAAGGAATTTCAATTGGTGGGGTCTAGGAGAAAAGCCTATTCTGCCATAGCTCCCACATTTTGTAACATCTTGGCCCAAGATATGAGATCTTCCCCCAGCCTTCTGGCCTTTGGGAAGAGCCTTAAAACTGGCTCTGCCAGTTGCCATGGGTCCCTAATGGAGAGTCAGTTAGGGTAAGAAAATCCCTTTTGCTGCTGAACTACTATGAGTTGTTCTAAACCAATACCAGGGATGGGATTCTACCAGTTCACACCTATTTGCTAGAACCGGTTGTTAACATTCTAAGCAGTTCAGAGAACCGGTTGTTAGTAAAAATTACTGGCCTAATCCTGTAAGGAAGGCAGGAAGGAAACATTCTGGTGTTGCTTACAGAAACTGCCTGTCCGTTAACCCTTATTACATTCTTGGCAGGACTAGACTTCCTGTCTCAGGAACATCTCTGGAGTTTTTTTTCCCCCTCCTTTGCTGGTACTTTGCTTGTGTGGAGTGACCATTCAAAGTTACAATGGCACTGAAAAAAGTGACTTATGACCATTTTTCACACTTACAACTGTTGCAGCATCCCCACAGACTTGAGAGGCCAGACGAGGAGATGCGTGCCTCGATGTGAGTGAAATTGAGTTGGCCACGCCCAGCCAATAACATGACCACCAAGCCACGTCCACCCAGTCACATGATCACCAACCCACGCCCACCAACTAAGCCACACCCACAGAACCAATTGTTAAAAAAATTGAATCCTACCCCTGACCAATTCTATCTATCATTTGAGCTCTGGACAAGGAGTACTGTTTTCTCCCAAGCCTTTGAGGATCTCAGATTTTATTTTGATCCTTGATGTATAGTCTTTATCCCCTTTATGCATTTTCTTTATTCTTTATAAAAGTTGTAACTCAGAGTTCCTTTATTTTGTTTGGTATTCTACATGGCTCCACGCCCCGAGAAGTGGGGGGTGGGGGGTTTCTTCCCCTGAAGGGTGGATTAGACATTTGCTAAATATCATTTCAATTTGTCTTTTCCTTTAATTTTTTTTCTGTGATAATTCATCAGTGAGCTGTGAGCTAATGCATGCCACTGTGTTGATACATGACATATTAGCTGCAAGCAAAAGTATTCTGATCTATTGCTTTTTTATTCAGAACTTGAAGGAAAACGATATTTACACTGGAAGTTCAGTTGTTTTCAGCCTTTCTGGTAGCCTACTCTGTTTAAAAGCCTGCTAGTCAGAAGTTTCATTTGTTGAGCAGTAGCTCCTCATAAAGTCTATGCTTGTGGTGTATAAATCCCAATGTTATTTTTGAGGCCTGGAGGACAGTCACTCTCTAGTTGCCTTGAAATGGAACATTTCTGTGGCTCTTCGGTAAGCATTTTTGGGAGGTTCATTAAAGAGAGGAACATAACTTCCAGTGGCAAGGCAAGGACGAACAGAGGTGCAGAAGCCCGTCCGTGGTTTCAGCTAATCTCTTCCCGTGGTTGGTGTGATCTTTTGAGGGTGCTTGAGTCCCTGAGAGATTTGTGTCAGTGCGAGAAAGACTCAGGCTGCAGTGTGGGGAAGGCAACCCCCCTGCAGCGAAGAGGAGCCCTCCAGAGCCCAACGAGCAAGAAACAGCCTCCTACCAATGGCGTCTCCGAAGTCCGGACTGCCACCGATGTAAAGAAGCAAGTGAGTGACAGTTTGTGAGATCGTTGGGAGAAGAGTGTGGTAGAGAAAATTAGTGGCAGAGAGGAGGATTGGAAAGTCATAGACTTGTATTAGGCTATTACAAGTGTCTGTCTGGAGCCCTAAAAGAAAGCGGCCAAAAGTGGATGCGAGACAAGTGAAAGTGAAAGGGTTTGGCAGACAGAAGAGAGAGTGAGGACAATAATGAGTAAAAAGGGAAATTTATGAGGTTGGGAGGCTAGCGTCTGGAAAGAATCTTGAAGTCGTGGAGGATTCCGACTATCCCATTTGATCTTTATTCTGATAGACTTTATTAAAGCGGAGACGGGAAGAAGATCGAAGTCGACGGAAAAGAGACAGCGCGGCACCATAGGCGATACTTAGAAATCCTGAAATTATCGTAACAATATAACTGATATAATCAATATAAACCACTTAACAGACCTTTGGGAGAATACTGATCTATTTGAGGAGGTGGTTTCATCTGAAGAAAACCAGGACAATTGATCTTAGGAACGTTAAGATAAAAAGTAAAATTGGAAGCTTTCGAATGAGTGGAGATACCCCATAACTGCAGTCATTATTCAGCATTTTTACCTCCCCACTTCTGGTGAGTTTGGAGTGAAAGTTCTTAAATTTGGAAACGGAAAACCAAAATCTTATCTCTAAATTCCTTTTTCCCCTTTTGCCCTTACTCCCCTTTTTCTGTATACATTTGATCAATTTTTTTTCTTCCTTTTTCCTTACTATTTGGCATGATGAATTATCTCTCTTTCTTTATTCTCTCTTTATAATGATTATAAATATGCATATTGAGTAAAGGAATATCGATGTTGTATTAGATTGTTAAATAATTCAACTAATTGATTTAATTGCTTTATTAATAATAGTGATAGTTATATTTTGACTAGACATATAGGGGAAATAGTAAGAACATTAAATATTAGTTACTTAATAAGTATAGGGTTCTATATATTAATATTACAATTTATTGTGTGACCATAATTATGAATGTAATATCGTCTGTGTTTAAGAATATTTAATATTTAAGATAAGGTTAGATAAATACACATATAGATTTATAATATTTAAATATAGTTGGATTTGATATAATATTTATTATATAAATATTTATTACATGAAGTGAAGTATAGAGGTTGAGCACAGACCCCACAAAATTATATATCTGATTTAGAATTTGGATTTAAAATAATATATATATTCCAGTAACCAGTTAAGAACACAGCTACCCAGCATATAGATAGATTAAGTAATTAGATACCGGTCAATCTTAACACAGAGATTATATCACTGAATGTTAATTTGGGATAATATAATTAATATAGTTCAACAACAGAAACAAATAAAAGAAATGACTTCCACAACTACCACAGCTCTGAAAACTGGAAGGAAGGTCACCCCAACATTAACAACTACATTGGCAACAACTTCGCCCATGGCACAAAAAACCATAGAAGAAACATTACCAGTAGAGAAACAAGCCAATATCTCAAATGCCAACATCCAATCAATTTTGCTGACTTTACAGGAATCGATGACGAAGCTTCAAGAAACAATGATGAAAAACCATAACGAGACGAGAGCAGATATCAATGAACTAAAAGAGGAGATGGGGAAATTAAAAGCAGAAATGAAAGCGGACATCTCTAAAGTAGACGACAAAGTTGGAATATTACAGCAGGCCTTGGAGAAAAATGAAGCAACAATAAAAAAGGTAGAGGAAAGGACTGAACGAACTGAAAGGAAATTAGAAAGGGTAGATGAAGAATTAAAGAACGTGAGTAAAGAAATAGAGGACTCACTGGTCTACCTAGAGATGGACAAGGCAGCTACATACTTGAGATTCCAAAATGTAGTGGAATCCAGAGAAGAAGACCTGGAACAACTAATGGCAGAAATACTGGCTGGATTATTGGAAAAGGACAAAGATGACATTTTAAGGGAGTTTGATGAAGTTTATAAGGTTAGCACTAATTATGTGAGATGCCACAAATGCCCAAGAGAAGTCCATATACGATTTACGAGAAGGAGTGTCCGGGATATCATTTATAGAATGTCCAGAGATGGAACAATCACATACAAAGGTAAAGAAATCTTGATTCTCAAACAAATACCAAGAAGAGTAAGAGAACAAAGGCGAGACTACAAGTTCTTAGCAGCTTACTTAAATCAGGAAAGAATTGTATTTAAATGGCTAATCCCAGAAGGGAAGTTGGTGTCTTGGAAAGAAAGGAAAATCAAAATAGATTCCATGGGAAAGGCCCAGGAATTCTATGAGGGGTTGGTGGGTCTGGAAGACCAGAGCAGTAAGGAGGAACTGGAAACAAACTCCCAGGAAGATCACGGTTATTACAAAAATAAAGATGGAACTGTAGGAAATCAAGGAAATACTCATTTACATCAGGAGACAGAAGAAACTACACACCTTCAGGCACAAGGAGAGATCGGAGTCATTACAAGACAAAGAGCAAAACAGAATTAATTAAATGGAAGAAGAAGAAAAACTACTATCAATTAATATAAATGGTTTAAACTCGACGATAAAAAGGAAAAGGATATTAGCTAAACTTGTTGCAGCAATCTTGCTTCCAAATCAGGACACAAGACCACAAAAGGTGGGAGAATACAGGTTTTATTTGTGCAAAGTGTTCAGAGCATTAGCATGGCAAATTCTGAACCCCCAGCTCTTCCTCATCTATTACTTTTATACATATCATGATGTCAGGCTAGGCTGGGTGTTACTTTTACTATATTTTACCAAAAAGGAGAAGTAACATATATGTTAATATAGATAAGCTATAGAGGAAGTGAAAAAAAATACAAAAATACATTTTCCATTACTCAGTTATCTTACACCATTTGTCATTTTCCATGCCCACCCTTTCTCATAGGAACATAGCTGGTTCCCTTAGTTCAGCAACTTTGTGGCATTACATAATTACATAATACATTTATATAAAAAGCAAAGTTCAGACTCAAGGGATTCCTGAGGAATTGTTAAATGTATATATCCTTTACTGGTAATTTTTCATACTGTTAATGTTAAGCACAGCAATAGGAAAGCAGGGACCTTTGCTAAATATAATTTGTTAACCCATACTAAATATAAAATATATGCTTTATATAAAATGAAAATGTACTTTATATGCTCTCTTTCCACCGCTTCATTCCCCCCTTTGAAACTTCACCTTAATCTAGTGATTACTGTGCAGTTTCACACAAAGGGGCTAACTCCTCATAAGCATATACCTGATCATTTACCCAAAGGGCCATAGCCTTCTCAATGGACTTCTTGTCCACTAACAGAGAGAGACTATTGGAAATTGTCTTTACAAAGATAGGGAGGACACATGGTAAAATCACACACCCGGCTGCAATGAGACCAACTAGTGCAACAATTGCCTGAAGACCAGGCAATTTAGGGAACCAAGTTCCAAATATTTCACCAAAATCAAATCCAGTCCATTTTTGTACATGTGCAAGATTCTCTATGCGTCTGGCCCATTGCTCAATGATTTCACACACATCATCAAACTCCAGGCAACAATTAGTAAAATTAAATTTGCCACATACACCTCCTTCAGCTGCCAAGAGATAGTCCAAAACCAGGCAGTTTTGATAGACTGCATCCCTAAATTTCCTCTGCTGGGCAGCTAAAGTACGCAAAGATTGAGCAGTTTCATTGGCAATCAGTTCCACAACCGCTTGGAGTCTAATAATGCGGTTGAACATGTATATTGGGATACGGTAACCCCAAGTGCCATCAGCTGCCCAAGTAGCTGGCCCATAATAATGAATTATTCATTCCGGGGGCCACTCATCATCCGCCCAGTCCCCTATTTTGTAATCCGCCTTTAGCTGCCTGCTTTGCCATTGATCAGCGTTCATGACTTGAGGTATGTTCAAGGGTAGCATAAAGAAAGAAGGGTTAATAATTCCTAAAGTGCATGCACCTTTCCAGTTAGAGGGGAGGGTACTATAGGCCACATCACCACATATCAATGTACCCCTGGAGGGGCCACAGTAATGTTATACAGAAAATAGTCCACCCAAAATTGGTTGGTACGATTGGGCCAGTATTCCCAAGTGTTAGTAGTACAGTTCCATTCATGAGCTTCCAGGCACTCTGTTTCTCCTACAGAAGGCCCTGTGCCCTTCGTGTTGACTAAACACCATTGGGCTACAATGGGGTCAGTTAACTCCCATCTAGAGAACGGCTGGTGCTTTGGCATTGCCGACAGGTTGTAAGCAATTGAATAATTCCATTCCTGTGCTGCCCACGGCCATTGGTCCCCAATTTTTGTACCCCCACAGATGTAACAGTTACTGATGTTAAGTGTGTGAGCTATGGTGGAAGCTAGCTCCAGGAAAAGGTTTCATGCCCCCTGCGATGGTTGGAACTTTATGTCTACCTCCTGCCAGAATTCAGAAAAATACCTATAATTAGGCTTAGCAGGATGTTTTTGAGTTTCTATAGACAGGTGGATAAGACCTCCTGGATCAGTACCTTTTGCATATACTCTAACCCCCATTACCGGTCCAAACCACTTAACCCAATACTGCAGGTTAGGTATGGTAATGTTGACCCAATTACAATTGTATAGTGTACAAGATTTTGATTGCATTATCCTTGATACCTGGAGGTGCGTCCCCTGTCCCTTATCTGAATTGTAGGTAGCCCATTCCACACAACCCCAATGCCTGCAGCATAGTTCAGTTGTGGTATAACATTGATGGTGATTGCATTCTAATCCGATTAATGAGCAACCATGTGGGTGACTCTCGGGACAGATGTAGACATCATTTAGTGCATACGTTCTGTGCCAAGATAGGTCGGTACTACAGGAAAATGGGTACATGGCTACCTTGAAAATGTCAAATATGATGGTGGCCGGACTTGTAGGTGACAGTATTCATGTTTGAGAGACAATTGGGCCAGTTACATCACCTCGACTTCTAGCTACTAGTCACGTTTGGGCCGGACTCACCCTGGGGTCATAACATTCATTCTTTTGAGGGCAAATAGAATACCAGGTTCCATTATAACAACAAGGGGTTGCTTTTTCCGCACAAGTATAATGGGTGTGATACACCAAAGTTGTAGTAATTATCCTCCCTTTCACCATAACCTTAAGACATACAGTACAATTGTTAGGGCATGAAAGATCCTTAGCAAGTGGGACCTTTGGTTTTCCCGGTGACTTTCTTATTTTTGTTTTAGGGACAAAAACCTGTGGTTTTTCCAGCCGTACATCATTACTCTTACCATGCTTTGGATCCTTCTTATAGGGTGGGGGATCAGTGGGGGCTCTCCATCTAGGATTATTCCAATAATTAGTTGGCAGGGCTATGTCATCCACATAAAATAATATACCTTCCTTTCCAATACACCGTTTAACTATTGTTGTCACTTTGATTATACCTGTAGGCTGTGCATATGACTCGTGTTGACATGAGGTCAGATTAAATAGCATACAAGAGGACGGTTTACCAATTCTGTACTTGAGGGCTCCTTTACTATCTTTGCATTGATCACACCGATCAATCGTAGGCCCCACCTGTACTGAATGCACAGAATGTTTTGCATTCCGAGGGATGTGTACATGTTTAAGTGGTACCCAGGGAGTACGGAGAAGATGACATCTTATTGTATTGTTATATACGCACTGCCAATACCTAGTTCCCTCATGTTCACATTGCAGAAGGTTGGTGGTGGAACAATTAGGAAACCTGGTTACACTATAAGTAAAATGTCTTCCTGTGGGCCGTACCATAAAACATTTGTCACATGACCTAATCTCTTTGCCATCTTCTAGAGGTGGGGGTTCCTCATCCTCAGAGGGGTCTGGTGAGTATCATTCATCTACTGCATCCTCATCCAGGGGTATTTCCTTATTCATGCTACTCTTCTTATGCATTAATACTTCATATAGGTATAGAGAGTTAATGGCAACACTAACTACCAGCAAAATAGTTACAAGCCATACGGAAGGCATAAGACCCCTGCGGATGCATGAAGTTTCCCTCAACCTCTCGTTAGCCTCCATACTATCACCAATTCCCCCTTTCCAAAGACTGTTAGGCTCTAGTGTTTCCTAACTCGTGACCTGAGTTTCCAAGGGAGGTCCGTGCAATGGGTGTTAGCTTCCGGAGTAACGCCTGCAAGGGCCTGATGTTTCCTGTCTCCCCTTGGTAGAGGGACGGCTTCTGGTGTGTCACCACAAGGGGAGATATTCCTCTTCTCCTTTCGCAGAGTTACTTTTAATGGGTGATCCTGGTGGGATTCCACTTTCCAACAGGTAGGGGCTGCTAATTTAACTCATGAATAAAATTTAACTCATAATAAAATTTAACTCATAATAAAATCCATGATTTTATTTCTGCCACCTTAACGGCAAGGGGAGAACACATTACAACAGTGTAGGGCCCTTTCCACTTCGGACTCAAGGTTTCCCGTTTCCAATCCTTAACCCAGACCTCTTGTCCCGGGTTTATATTATGTGGAGAGGCCACCAATACATGGGGTTTACAAGTTAATACATATCACTGTAATTTATGGACTATATAATTAAGGGTCTGAAGTTGTTGCAATCTAATGGTATCAGAGATTTGTACATTATTTTGAATATTCAAGCAAACTAAATTGGGGACTCGGCCATATAATAACTCAAATGGGGAGAGCAAGATGTCCTTTCAAGGGGCACACCTAATAGCAACTAGAGCCAGACTCAGAGCATCTGTCCACTTAAGATGAGTTTCCTGACATATTTTGGCAAGCTTTTCCTTAACAGTTCTATTAACTCTTTCCACCCTGCCTCCAGAAGGAGCATGAAAACTACAATGGAGTTTCCAAGTGGTACCCAATACCTTGGCTAATTGTTGAGTAGCCTTATGAATAAACTCAGGGCCATTCTCTGATGAAATTCTAGAGGGCAACCCATATCTGGGGATTATAATGTGAAGTAATGCCCTGGCAACTTCAGTGGCCTTTTTAGTACATGTTGGAATGCACTCAGGCCATCCTGTATATGGTTTAGGTTTTCCTAAAGCCCCCTCTTGCCGCTGCAATTTACGTCGTATGTCTAGCGCACTCTGGGAGATAAATGCCATAGTCAGCATTCACGAAAACTCACAGTCAATATGTCCAAACCCTCTCTAGTGTTGCAGGAACCCACTGAGAGCCCAGAAGCATTTTATACTCGTCTTATTGATGCCATCGCATGTACACCCCCATTGATCCCACAGACCCAGAAAATGCGCGAATGCTGACTATGGCATTTATCTCCTAGATGGCGCTAGACATACGACGTAAATTGCAGCGGCAAGAGGGGGCTTTAGGAAAACCCATGAGTGAACTCATGGAAGTAGCAAGGAAAGTCTTTGTGAACAGGGATAAGGAGGAGGAAAGAAAGAAGGACCAAAAAATGCAACGAAAAGCTGAGCTAATGGTGGCAGCCATGATGTGGACCCCGAAGGGCAGGGAATTAGTCTGCTGAGGGGCGGCAGACCAGGGTTAGGACATGATCAGTGCGCCTTCTGTAAGAAGCAAGGACATTGGAAAGGGAGTGTCCTGAAAGGAATAAGGAAGAAAGGCTGGAAGGCAGAGGTAGGCCTTCTCCAAAAGACCTCAGCTTTATAGTAGAGAATGGCCTCAGAAAACCACTGGGAAGGAGCTGGGGAAGGCAAGATAATAGAAGGGGTCTAGGGAGAACTCCTTTAATAGGCCTGGCGGAGGTAGAAGAATGGGACTGAGGCCGACTGGGTTCAGAAAGCCTCCCAGAACCTATGGTCAGGCTAAATGTTGGAGGCAAACCTGTAACTTTCCTGGTAGACACTGGAGCTACATGGTCAGTCCTAACTCAACCCCTAGCACAGGCCTCCCATCATACCATTATGCTGTCTTTCCACCGCTTCAAACTAATCAAACAAAATGCTGATATAATATGCCTACAAGAAACTCATATAAACTGATGAAAAACACTTAGAATGTCCGAAATTAGGGAAGCTATTTACCGCACCAGCAGACAGGGGAAAAAGAAAAGGATTGCAGTATATGTTAAAGAGGATTTGAAAGCAGATTTAATATGGTCAGATTCTGAGGGAAGAACTCTGGTTTTGCAGATCTGGATTAATGCTATCCCAATTCTCTTAGTGGTAATTTACACCCCGAACGGAGATCAAAAAGAGTTTTTTAAGCATCTTTATGGAAAAATAGTAGGATTGGAAAAAAGAAATATTTGTATCATGGGAGACGTCAATTCTATTGCTGATGATCAAAAAGACCACAGTAATGGGGAGAAGAATAACGGGGGGAAAAGAGAGCTTCCCAAGATTTGCAGGGAAATGATGAAGGAGTTAAATTTGACTGATATATGGAGAAGATTACACCCCGAGAAAAAACAATTCACATTCTACTCAAATCCCCATCAAATATGGACACAAATTGACATGGCATGGATGAATGGGGAAATAGCAAATGAGATAAAAGAGATTGAAATTTTACCTAATGAATGGGCAGATCATAATCCAATTCAGATAATATGGAAGGGTAGGGAAAAACCAAAGAAAAGATGGACATTAAATAATCAATTAATAAGAGAAAAAGAATATACTAACAAACTCAAGGAGGAATTAAATTATTTCTTAATGGAAAAAGATAATGGAATAACTACGAAACAAAACATTTGGGATACAATGAAGGCAGTAATAAGAGGTATAACAATCTTTTATAATGCCAAGAGGAATAAGGAAAAATATGCCCAGCAAAATAAATTACAACAAAAAATTAAGGAACTAGAAAAATTACAGAGTACCTCAAAGGATTCAAAATTGCAAAATCAGATAATGATAGCTAAACATAAATTGAATTTAATTGAACAAGAGAAAATGATTATAAATTTGAATCTGACTAGACAAACTTATTTTGAGCATGCTAATAAGCCAGGAATATGGCTATCTTATAAACTAGAAAAAAGGAAAGAAAAGAGATTGATATATCAGCTAATAGATGAAAAGGGGGATATACAGCAGGAGATAGAACGAAAAAAAGAAATTGCTCATAAGTATTTTGAAGATTTATATAAAAAGGAAGATGTTAATGAGGATAGAATAAGAAACTATTTAGATCAAGTGAAGGATAAAGCAATTGGGGAAGAAATGGTAGAACTATTAAACAAAGACATCACTTGGTTGGAATTGAAATCAGCAATAGAGAACCAGAAAAACAAAAACCCCTGGGCCCAGATGGGATTCCAGGGGAGCTGTACAAGGCAATTGCAGAACAAATTGGACCTCTTATGGTGGAAGTTTTTAATGATGTCTTATTGGCAGCCAGGATGCCAGACTCATGGAGGGGGGCATTGATTTCGCTGATCCCGAAGGAGAATTCGGATCCCCAATATATAAACAATTATAGGCCGATTTCACTGTTAAACACCGACTACAAAATATTTACTTTTATTATAGCAAGCAGACTAAAAAGAATGCTAAACGCGCATATACATGAAGACCAAAATGGATTTCTCCCGACCAGACAAATTTGGAACAATTTAAGAATAGTACTAGATGTCTTAGAATTTTATGAAGCTCACCCCTAAAAACAAATTGTACTTATGTTTTTAGATGCAGAGAAGGCCTTCGACAATTTAAATTGGCAATTTTTAATCCAAAAAATTTATAATATGAATTTAGGCACCGAATTTGAAAATATTATAACAACTATTTATGATACACAACAAGCTAATATTATAATAAACGGGGAATATACCCACTCAATGAAAATAGAAAAAGGAATCAGACAGGGCTGCCCACTCTCACCCCTGCTCTTCATATTATCATTAGAATCATTATTAATGCGAATTAGACAGAACCCAGATATAAAAGGATTAATGGTTAAGAAAGAAGAATATAAGTTGCAAGCATTTGCGGACGATATGATTTTTTTCATTGAGGAACCAATAGAAAGAGGACAATTTAGAGCAGTAGCAGGACTCAAAATTAATAGGAAGAAAACTAAATTAATGACTAAAAATTTAACAGAAAAACAGAAAATAGAGTTAGAAGAAGTTATGGAAATACAAGTGACAAAGAAAGCTAAATACTTAGGAATATGGTTGACAGCACATTGTAAGACACTCAAGGGAAATAATTATGATAAATTGATGCAACAGGTAAAGAAGGATTTAGAAAAATGGGGTAAGCTGCAACTTTCATTATTAGGCAGGATCGCTGCCATTAAAATGAATATTCTTCCTAAATTTCTATATCTATTTCAGACGATCCCAATTAAAGTACACAATTTTTTTTTGAAGAACTCAACAAAATAACTGTTAAATTTATTTGGCAAGGGAAAAAACCTAGAATAAATTTAAAGGCAATGCAGGATATGAAGAGCAGTGGAGGACTGGCACTTCCAAATTGGAAGTTGTATTATATTGCTGCCTCTTTAGTATGGTTGAAGGAATGGGTGGATTTAACTAAAAAGAGAATATTATTTTTAGAAGGCCATGATTTGCAAAGGGGGTGGCATGCTTTTTTATGGGATGTAGGGAAAACTAGTCAGAAATATTTCCACAGTCATCTAAACAGAGACTCATTAACTAATTGGATGAAAATACGGAAAAACCACTATTTAAAAGTACCAATCTGGATTTCAACAATGGAGGTGATGATCCACCCCAATAATCTGGATATCACTAAAATGATTAAATATAAGAACCTATTGGATACACAAGGAAATTTGAAATCGCGGCAAGAACTTCAAGAGCGAGGACAAAAAATTGATCAGTGAGCATACCTTCAAATTCAAAGTAGATATAAACAGGACAAGAAAGAATTCGGAATCAACAACAAGCTCCAGCAATTAGATAAAATTTTATTAGGATCAGGCAAAAAAAAATATAACAAAATTTTATAATTATTTATTAGAAGTCAAATTAGAAGAAGAAATTGTAAAAGGGAACATGATTGCCTGGAGTAGGAATGTAGGACGTAGTATCACCTTAACAGAATGGGAAAAGGTCTGGGATAGAAACAATAAGATTACAAAGTCGGTAGCATATAAAGAAAATGCCTATAAAATGTTTTATAGATGGCACCTTCCTCCTTCGAGATTAGCGAAGATGCACCCCAATATGAATTGCTGGAAATGCAAAAAAAAAAAGAGGGAACTTTTTTTCATATGTGGTGGTCCTGTACAGAAGCTCAAAAATATTGGCAGAAAATTAGAATTTGGCTGGAAGAAATGACAAGAGAGCAGATCGAATACAAACCAGAGTCCTTTTTGTTAGGTATCTTTGACAAACAAATATCAAAAAAAGCGAAATACATAATAATACACATTTTGACAGCGGCCAGATTAGCTTTTGCCCAATGTTGGAAACAGCCTCAGGTTCCATCAGAGGAAACGATCATTCAAAAAATTTCAAGTTGTGCAGAAATGGACAAATTAACTTTGGCACTAAAAAATAAAGACACCTCAATATACTACAATAGCTGGAACTGCTGGTACAAATGGATAGACCAAAGATAGACTTTACACTATAAGGCAAAAGAGAATAGGATAAACCCATAGTAGTGATATACAGTTATATGTAAGGATTAGGTGTGTGTATATGGCATAAATTAAGGGTTTTAAAAAAAAGAGATCTTACAAACTGTTGAAGATGAGAATGTTTTTAATTGTTTTCTATTTTTTCTTTCTATTTTCTTCTTTTTTTCCTTTCTTTTCTTTCATTTCTGTATGTTGTTGGTTTGTTTTAATTGTAAAATTAATAAAATTTATTTATAAAAAAAATAAAAAATAAAGAGAGGAACATACTGTGGCCAAAAAGATGCTTACTTGAAAGAACTGGGCTGCTGCAATATCCCTGTAGAAAAAGAGAGATTGTCAGATTATCCACATGTATCCTGTATAGCTGGGGGGAATTTTTTTGCAAGCAGATGTCAAGAACTGGGAGCTGTAGGATTCCATTGTGCTTATGGCTGCTAATGTTGCCTTCATGGACTCTTGGGTTGGGCTCATCTTTTAATCACTTTGGATTTTATTTGTTATTTAATTCTTTGGCTTTCTTTAATGGTTGAATTTTTCAGAAGTTTTATTGAAGTCAGAGTGAATTTCCTTCAAACCTATAAGGAGGCCCCAAATATAGTTTAATTATAGTTTATATTTTTGGAACATAGAGCAAAAGGGTGGTTGTTGTTGGAGTTAGAAAGTTTTATATGGTTAAGGGCTCAGGTGGACTTGATCTAAGGCTTTGTACAGTAAATAATTGAAAAGATCCTCTCCCATGAGAACACACAAGAAGACCTCCAAGTTCCCTTCTATATATTGTTCCATATACTACAGAATAGAGTTAGAAGGGACCTTGGAGGTTTTCTAGTATACCATTTCAGACAAGTGGCTGTCCAGTCTCTTCTTAAAAACCTCCAGTGATGGAACAACCACAACTTCTAAGGCAACCTCTTCCACTAGTTAATTGTTCTCAATGTTAGGAAGTTTCTCTTTAATTCTAGATTGCTTCTCTTCTTGATTAGTTATACTATGCAATACCGTGTTTCTCACAAAATAAGGCCTAGCCATTTTTTTGGGGGGGTGACTTAATTTCCTCCCCCACCTAGAGCGGCCCATACGCACGTACCTCTCCATGAGGCCATTTTTATCAGCCAACGAAAGCTCCCCAAAGGCAGAGTCCCCAGCCACTTCAGGGTGAGGCATGGCTTCCCGTGTCCCCTCGCCATTAGGCAGTGTCTTTTGGGTGATGGAAGCTCCCCAAGGGCAATCACCAACCACTTTGATCGGCCAGCAGAAGCGGTCTCGGGGCAAGTGCACACGCACACTCCCCTCATTGCGAGGCCGTTTCTATCGGCCGATTGAAGTGGCTGGTGACTGCCCTTGGGGAGCTTCCATCACCCGAAAGACACTGCCTAATGGTCAGGCGACACGGGCAGCCATGCCTTGCCCCAAAGCGGCTGGGGACTCTGCCTTCAAAGGAGCTTTTGGCGGCCGATAGAAACAGCTTCGCGGCGAGGGGAGTGTGCGTGTGTGCTTGCCCTGAGGCCTCTTCTACTGGCTGATCGAAGTGGCTGGTGATTGCCCTTGGGGAGCTTCTATTGCCCGAAAGACACTGCCTAATGGCGAGGGGACACGGGCAGCCATGCTTCACCCCAGAGTGACTGGGGACTCTGCCTTTGGGGAGCTTCTATCGGCTGATGTTCTATCAGTAGATCGGGGTATTCTAGCCTAGGCTACCTGCAGGGAACTCCTAAAGGCAAGCTTTCTCCCTACCCCCGCCCTTTCCCCCCATTTCTCTTCACCTCATCTAGTTCTAACGAACTATGTGAGAAATGGCAGGGAAATGCATGGATTAAATAGGCCTAAATTTGGGGGGTGGGGCTTAATTTCACCTCATGCCTAGAAATCATGCTGGGCCTTCCTATAGGTGGAGGCCGTATTGTTGGAGAAACACGATATGTATATATCTATATATGTATGTATATGTAGATAGATAGATAGATAGATAGATAGATAGATAGATAGATAGATAGATAGATAGAGATAATTTATACAGTATATTATATATCAGTGGTGGGATTCAAATTATTTTACTACCTGTTCTGTGGGCGTGGGCTTGGTGGGCATGGCACGAGAAGGAAACTGTAAAATCTCCAGTCAGAGGTAGTATTTGCCTGTTCTCCAAACTACTCGAAATTTCTGCTTCCGGTTCTCCAGAACTGGTCAGAACCTGCTGAATACCACCTCTGTTATATATGCTATACATTAATTATATATTCAACACAGAGATATATGTGTGAGTGTGTATATGTTTGTACATGTACACAAACACATACACACATATATCTATATATCTATGTATCTATATCTCTATGTATCTATATCTCTATCTATCTATCTATCTATCTATCTATCTATCTATCTATCTATCTATCATCTATCTACACACACACACACACACACACACACACACACACACACACACCCCTATTCTTTTTAATGCATTTTTATTCCATAACTGTATAAGTTGTATTTGTATAATACAATATTTAATAATATTTTTGTGGGGGACAAAAACCAGTATTACTGCATAAATGATACCCCTACATTTACTTTACCTGCCCTTTTGCCAGATCAACAATAATTCCCAGCTTCTGAATGAATGTCAAAAAGCGAAATCTGAGTCATATGTCCCTGGAGAACATGAGCTTCAAGTTGTTTGTTTCCTAAGAAAATTGTCTCGCTCTCATTTTCAAGCACCAGTTCTCTTCCTCTCTGGCAAAAATTATAATTCATTATAACTGTTCTGTGGTCCAAAACAATTCTCAGCATACTAATGGCTGTTTTATTATGAAATAAAGCCCACAGGGCTTGTATCCTGAAATTATGTTACCAGCATTTTAATCTCAAGATCACAATCTGCCACAGACCTGTAAGGCTGAAAACAAAATAGAAATAGTGACCCAACTGATAACTCCTGGCTTGTATTGGAACAGAAAAGCAAATATGTAAGTCGCAGGTGAAGAAAGTACAATGTGGCATTGAAAGCTGCCTATGATATACTAGTTGTCTCATAAGAAATTTCTACATTTTCATATTGATTAGGTCTGCATACAACCCCATGAGAAACTTTGGTGCCAGTTGCTGGAAGGGGAGTTGATAAGAATCTGAACTGTGAGAAGAAGAATTGTTATGTCCTGAGGACTCTAGGAGTTCTCACTCAGGTCCATCCACTTTGCGGGGGCGTTCTCCCCTTCACTCATTGGTTGGTTCTCCCCAGCAGCCAGCTATAAAAGCAGGCTGCGGGGTCCAACCCGTTGCTGATCGCTGCGAGCCAGTTCCAGGCGTGGCAAGCACGGTCAGCCCTTTATTGTTATAATAAAGTATTGTTGCACTCATGCTCTGGTTCAGCCTCTCTTTTCCCAAACTTAACACTGGCGACGAGGATGGGATGGCTACCAGAAGCACCATGCAACCGCTGAGTCACTAGCCGCCGATCCGCAGCCAGAGAGAAAGATCGGCCGGCGATAAGAGCAACGCTGATCCGCAGCCAGAGAGAGCGGTCAGCAAGCAAAAAGAGCAAACAAAAAGAGCAAACGCTGGTCCGCTGACAGAGAAAGCGGCCAGCAAGCAATAGAAGCGAACACTGATCCGCAGCCAGAGAGAGCGGTCAGAACGAAAGTTAGAAGCATCTGTAGCCGCTTGTTAGCCCAGCTACAGGGAAAGTGAAGCGCTGCGAGCCGCAGCCGCTCATTGTTTAGGCGCGAAATTCAAACGGCTGTCATTTGAATTTCAAACCTAAAAGGCACAGCACGGTGCTGTAGTCAAGTCACTGACGCCCACACAGGCGCGAATTCAAACGCCGCCAATGGCTGACGGCCAAACGTGGCTAACCCAGAGAGAGAGAGAGGATTGCGAAAAGCCTCTCCAGAGCTGAAATCACTTGCCTGCCACAGGCACTAGAACATTTTTTCTGCTGCCCCAGAGAGATTTTGTCCACAGGTTGTTCTACCGGCCCCAGCACCATGAATTCCAATCCAGTCTTCCCAGCGTTCAAACCGGATGAGGAGAAGTGGGAATCATACAAGAACCGTTTTACCCATTATATCGATGCAATTGGGCTGGCTGATGCTGGAGAGCATCGGAAAAAATCGTATTTCCTGATCTACTGTGGAGCCATCGTCTTCGACACTGCCACAGCCCTCGTAGCTCCACGTGAGTTGAAAAACGTTCCTTGGTCAGAGCTACTTGAAATCCTCACTAACCACTATTCTCCCAGGCCCTCACAGATTGCCAGGAGATTCACCTTCCGTATGAGGAAGCAAGCGGACAAGGAGACCATCAATCAGTATATGGCCGCCCTCAGAACAGCAGCATTGCATTGTGGGTTTGGAACCTACCTGGAGGACATGCTCCTCGATCAACTAGTCTGCGGGGTCAAGGACCTACACCTTCAAAGGCGCCTCCTCGCGAAAAAAGACCTCAATCTCGCACAAGCAGTCGAGGAGGCCTTAGCAGCAGAACTGGCAGCGCACTCAGCCACCGAAATCCATGGCCCGACTGCCAAGCTGACATCAATTCCAGTCCACTCCGAGGAGGTGGTAGCAGAGGAATCCCTGAGTGATGAAAACGACGTCCACTGCCTCTCCAACGACAGACGGCCGCAGGTAGGAGCCAAACAAGAAAACATCGGTCCACCCAAGCACATCACCCTGTGCCTAGCCTGTGGTGGATCTCATCTGAGGGCCACCTGCAAGTTCAAAGGAGCCACCTGCAATAACTGCCATAAAAGGGGCACATCGCGAGAGTCTGCCAAGCCCCTCAAAGCTCAACACAAAGGCACCCCCCCTTCTCACACTCGGGGCCGCAGAGGCAAGTATTGAACTGTCGCACTCACCACCATGCCAAGCACACTTGCCACACTGTTAGTAAAATCTCTCTCTCCGTTTCCTTAGAAGGTAAACCGTGCCGCATGGAGGTTGACACAGGGTCAGTGCTCTCAATTATCTCGTGGAACACCCTCAAGAGGCTCCAGCCCAGCCTGTCCACTAGCCGGCTCCAGAAGTGCCAGTTTAGCCTGAAGGACTACCAGGGGAAGACCATTCCTGTAATCGGCAGAGGCAAGTTCCTTGTCAATTTTAGAGCTTTTAAAGGTCACCTACCTCTAGTGGTAGTTAACGGCAATCTCCCTACATTATTGGGGCTCGATTGGTTTCCCCATCTCGGCCTAGGGCTAACAGGAGTCCATGCTGTCTCAACCTCAGACACTGACTCCTTATTCGCTGATTACTCAGATATATTCAGCGATGAGTTGGGGTGTTATAACGGTACCCCTATATCATTCTCAGTCGACCCCCAGGCAGTCCCAATCAGGCTAAAACCGCGTAGGGTACCATTCGCTATTCGGCCAAAACTAGATGCTGAATTGGATAAACTATTAAAACAAGGGGCCATTGAGCCAACAGATTTCGCCAAATGGGAGACGCCCATTGTCACACCCCTCAAAAAAGACGGTAACCTGAGAATTTGCTCGGACTACAAGACCACAATCAATAAGTTTCTACAAGTTAGCGCTTACCCAGTGCCCGTCATTCAGCATTTATTACATACTTTTGAACCTGGCAGCATTTTTGCCAAATTGGACATGTCTCAAGCGTATCAACAGTTCCCTGTTGACAACCAAAACAGCGGAACTCCAGACCATTGTCACTCACAGGGGTGCTTTCAGATGCAAGCGTCTCCAATTTGGCGTAAGTGTTGCCCCAGGTATCTTTCAATCCCTCATGGGCGGATTTTACAGGGCCTCCCTGGAGTAGTACCCTACTTCGACGACATCTTAGTCTCGGCCAGGGACAGACCCCAACTCTTCCAGAGAGTTCGAGCAGTGTTAGAGAGGTTCAGACAGCATGGCCTCAAATTTAAAAAAGAAAAATGCGCCATTGCCACTAGACAGGTGGACTTTCTGGGTTATAAAATTGACGCCTCAGGCATTCACCCCCTGGAGTCCAAGGTTAAGGCAATTCACGAGGCACCCACTCCAACCTCCAAAACTGAACTACAGGCCTTCTTGGGGCTATTGAACTTTTACACGTCCTTCTTGCCCCATAAAGCATCAGTAGCTGAACCCCTACACAGATTACTGGATAAAAAGTCACCTTGGCACTGGGGGCACAAAGAAGACCATGCTTTTCACGCCGTCAAATCACTACTCACGTCAGAGGCGGTACTTATTCAATTCGACCCCAACCTTCCTTTAGTGCTGGCAGCAGACGCATCCCCCTTTGGAATTGGGGCAGTATTAAGCCACAGGCTTCCCAATGGCGCCGAGGCTCCCATTGCCTTTTTCTCCAGGACGCTCTCTGCAACAGAGCGTAATTACAGCCAGATTGATAAGGAAGCTCTAGCAGCTGTTGCAGCAGTGAAAAAATTTCACGAATTTCTCTTTGGCCATTTTTTCGAGCTGGTCACAGACCACAAGCCCCTCCTGGGTCTACTAGCTGGGGACAAACAGACCCCTCAAGTCCTTTCTCCTAGGATGACGAGATGGACCCTCTTCCTAGCAGCCTACTCCTACAGACTCATACACCGCCCAGGTAAAACATTGTCCCACGCTGACGCTCTCAGCCGCTGTCCCTTGCCGGCTCCGGCTGAAGACCCTGCTCCTGTCCACGCGATTTTTGAGGTCACCCAATTGGACCTCCCCATCACTGCCCTTGACATTGCTGCTAAAACCAAGGCAGACAAAACGCTCGCCCAGGTGCTCGACTGGGTGAGGAGGGGGTGGCCGGGTGGCAATGTTGAAACCAAATTCACACCTTTCAAGACCTGCATGCAGGAATTGTCCAGTTTGCAGGGCTGTCTACTGTGGGGCACTCGAGTGGTCATCCTGACCTCACTGCGTACCCGAGTTCTGGAGGCGTTGCACGAGGGACACCCGGGCATCGTGAGAATGAAGGCATTAGCACGCAGCTACGTGTGGTGGCCGGGCCTCGACGAGGACATCGCTAGATGGGTAAGCTCCTGCAACCCCTGCCAGGAATCCCGTCCAGCTCCTCCTATTGCCACCCCTACTAAATGGGAGAGCGCCAGCGCTCCGTGGTCCAGAATTCACATCGACCTGGCCGGCCCCTTGCATGGGAAGATGTTTCTAGTGGTCGTGGACGCCTATTCTAAATGGATTGACGTAGCACAGCTATACACGACCACCACACAAGCAATCACCAACGTATTAACACGCCTGTTTGTAACACACGGGCTACCCGACTCCATTGTCTCCGACAATGGCCCACAGTTCGCATCAACCGAGTTCAGCCGTTTCGCTGCCAACCTGGGTATCCGCCACATTTTCACAGCCCCATTTCATCCTGCCAGTAATGGATTGGCTGAAAGGGCCGTCAGGACCACTAAAGAAGCCCTGGCTAGGTTCAGCAAGGATGACTGGCACCACAAACTCTCGCGTTTCCTGATGAGCCAGCATTCAACTCCTTGTTCAGTCACCAACAAGTCCCCAGCTGAGCTCCTGATGGGCAGGCGTCTGAGGACTGTATTGGACAGACTTCACCCACAATACTGCCCTGACTCTCCCCTCGCTTCCTCATTGGGGGTTAGACATTTTATCTTACAGGAGCCAGTATTCGCGAGGAACTTCGCTGGAGACCCCCTGTGGATTCCGGGCGAGATCATGGCCGTCACCGGACCAAGGTCGTATCGGGTCAGACTGGAGGACGGCCGGGTCTGGAGAAGGCACCTGGACCAGCTGTGGAGGCGTCTCAACACCCACACTAGCAGGGACCCAGAATCACAAAGCGACGGGAGGTCTCAGCATCAACCCCACATCCACATCCTTCCCGGCGACCAGGGCACACCAACAGTCATTCCAGAAAGCCCGAACACAGACAGCGGCGCCCAGACGGCGGACCAGCCCGATCCAGTCTACAGGAGCACGTCCCCAGTGACCAACCCTACGAGTCCCGGGCCTGCCCGAACCGAGGGGCACGTTGGTGACACTTACCCGGCTCTGCCTTCCCAGACAGACTCTGAACGGACAGTCAGCGTTCCAGAGCTGCGCCGTTCCGGGCGCCAACATAAACCTCCTGCCTACCTCAAAGACTATGCGTGTTCGCATCTGGGGGGAAGGGGTGTTATGTCCTGAGGACTCTAGGAGTTCTCACTCAGGTCCATCCACTTTGCGGGGGCGTTCTCCCCTTCACTCATTGGTTGGTTCTCCCCAGCAGCCAGCTATAAAAGCAGGCTGCGGGGTCCAACCCGTTGCTGATCGCTGCGAGCCAGTTCCAGGCGTGGCAAGCACGGTCAGCCCTTTATTGTTATAATAAAGTATTGTTGCACTCATGCTCTGGTTCAGCCTCTCTTTTCCCAAACTTAACAAGAATGTAACTCTTTGATTCCTGAAATAAGAAGGAAAATTAGACTCCTATTGTAGGCCTTGCACTCTTTGGGGCACAGTTGCCTCATTTTCTTTGAGGCGGGGGAACTACTGCACCACAGCCCACTACATTAGGACATGCAGAGACTTAAAGGTGTGTAGCTCAACTGTTTTGGCTAAACCTGTTGTGTGTTAAATGATTACAGCTTGTTTTTTCTTACAGGAAATTCTCATTTACTACAGTTGAAGCTCTTGTCACTAGGCAACACAATTATTAAGCAAGACATCAAGTGACCACAATGGATATAAAATCTCACTTCCACCATGGTCATAAAAAAAAATCATCCATGTTTGTTAAACGAGACACCACATAACCATGGCTTGAGATTTGACTGACTGTCAGTGAAATCCATTGCTTCTGCTTGTCACAGGCTAATCCTGACTGTGGGAAGTTATGATGATCATAAATGCCGGATGGTTGCAAAATACACAAATCTCGATCATGGCTCTGGAGTGACACTGCAACAGCCATAAATGTGAGGTTAACCACAGTTACTCTTTCAGCACTGTTGAAATGGTTGGTAAACAGAGCAGCATTAATTGAGGACTAGAATACAGGTAGTCCTTGACTTACAACAGTGCATTTAGTAACCGTTCAAAGTTACAACAGCACTGAAGAAAGTAACTTATGATCATTTTTCACACTTACAACCATTGCAGCTTCCCATAGTCACATGGTCAACATTCAGATGCTTCGCAAGTGGTTCACAGTTATGATGGTTGCAGTTCTGAGATCATGTGATTCCCTTTTGTGACCTTCTGACAAGCAAAGTCAATGGGGAAGCCAGATTCACTTAACAACCATGTTACTAACTTAACAAATGCAATAATTCACTTAACAATGGTGGCAGAAAAAGTGGTAAAATGGGGCAAACTCACTTAACAAATGTTTCATTTAGCAACCCAAATTTGGGGGAGTCAATTGTGGTCGTAACTCAAGGATTACTTGTATTCAAATACTGCCCTAATAACCCATTTATCTTACCTTTTTTTTCTGCTGAATGATGGGTTCCAAGTGTGCTGTAGTACAGATTTTCTACTATGTGCTGTAATTGCTTGCGAAGTTGGCTGCCCATTTAATTTCATCAGAACACTACTATTATCAAATTTCTGTTCTGCATTATAAGCTTCATTCACTGCCTAGAGACATATTGGCAGGCAGTATTGCTTTGTTCGATAATCAGCAGAAGAGGTCTAAATATACAGCTAGAGAAAACGTTTATCAAATTACACATCTCCAAAGAATATTATTTTGTATACATGTTTAGCGTGATTGAGGGTCATAACCAAGCCATTTGTAGGGTACCCTTAATTTTCTTCATTTATAAAACATTATTTAAACTTATAATAAACTTATTATACAGTATAAACATACAAGTAATAAAATTATTACATTTATAAAGCTACTCCACTCCAGGTAGCTCTCGGCATTATATAATGTCAAAAACAATGGAAGCCAAAAAGATAAAAGAACCACAAGTATCTGGGGAAAAAATTCAATAGCATATAATATAAATTTCTGAAGTGGTTCACCATTTATCAGGGTCAGGTTGCAGAACCTTTCTAAAGATAGTCGGATTAGGGGCCATGTAGACCTTTCGGGTGGTTATTCCAAATGACAGGCATTGCTAAGAAAGGTCTGCTTCCTGGTATTGTATCGTGGGCTTCAGTAGGCAAGAACCAGATCTGCATAGCTGCAACAACATTTATTGACCCAAAACTGGAACTGAGGAACTTCAGGCAAATGCCTGTGATTTATATTCTGGGCCCATAGGGTCTTAACCAATCATAATGCTTGAAAAATCCACCCAAATATAAATGTTCAAAGTTTCCCTCCAAAACAGTTGGAATGAACAATGAGGGTCAGCTAAAGGTTAGTTTCACTTTAGCAGGCTTACACAACTGTATACATTCAATACATAACACCTGGGTCCCATGTTATAAAGATAACAGGTTATCTACCATGGTACACTCATGCTCATCAAGAGCATCAGGTGTGGAAAAAAGTCCTAGGGTTACATATTGTGGCTAGGCCTTAAAGGCCAGAATATACTAGAGTGTCAAGCCTACTCTTGATCTTGAATTGTATAGGGCAGGTTAATGACAGTAATTGAGACTGGACTTTCAGTCATTATGCAATGCAATTGTAAAGCATGACTGCATTATTTAGCAATGACAATCCTGGCAGTGCCTACTATCATAGTTAAAGGAGGTGGGGGGGGGGTCATTAAGTTAGGGCATTTCTTGCCAGTTTAACAACCCAAGTCAGTGGCTTGCAGTCAGGCCAACAGGTAAGGCATGTGGCGGCGGCTGGGTGGGAGAGGTATAGAAGGCTGCTAGAACAAAATTGCCAGCACCTGTGCTGCTGCCTTTCCTTTCTACTTTAACCTTTTCCCCAGTGTCAGCATGGCAGAGTTGCCAATAAAGCGGTAACCTTGACACAGGCGTGGAGAATAGAATGGAGGTAGATGTGTTTTGAGCTCTGTGGGAAACAAACAGTAAACAGAATAGCAGCCAAGGCATTTTTTTCTTCAGAAGGAGCGGATGGTTCAAAAGAGAAGAAAAGAAGTATAGTAGCCCAGCAATACAGAGGACAACGTAACAAAGGTGCAAGAATTCTACATGCTGGCCAGTAACAGAAACAGAAAAGAGTGTAGTATATAAATAGAGTAATAGATAACAGTAATAGTAATTGAATAGTAATTGTATAGACGATGATATGTTGAATTGACTATGACTAAGTTAAACATTGTTATAATAGTAATTGAAGAGTAATACTACACTCTTGTTATAGACGTAGCAATAGAATGTAGGAAGCAGTGTGGTGGAATAAAGTCTGGATTCCCAAAAGATAGGGAGTACATTCCAGGGGAGCAAATGTCAGTGACGTTTGGAAGAGACTCAAAAAAGTTCCTTAAGAGCTCTCAGAGGATATGTTTAACCGTCATGGGTGAGCAGTTAATTTTCCCAAGAGGCCACATGAGAAACTGGGACTGTTGTGGAGAGCTGCATACCATCCCCATTGCTGCCATCCTTCTGCCCCTGATGCTGATGGACTAATGCTCCACCCTCTATTGATGCTCTGATGCCCCATCTCTAGCCCACCCCTGCTGCAGATGCCACCAACACCACAGGCCTGGTTGGGCTTATCTGTGGGCTGAATGTGGCCCTCGGGTCATAAAATGCCCAGGTCTGGTGTAAGGAATCAGTTCATTTTGAATAAAATTGGGCGAGGAACAATAAAGGAAACTGTTTAGAAGAAACTCAGAGTGTCTTTCTTGGTTTTTGGAATCTAAAGCCTTCAAATATCACTTTTATGTTTGTTCTTACAAAATAAAACAACTGCCTAACCCTTGTACAGAGATACTAAAAACATACTTGTACGGGGACTGGTGCTTTTATGTTTTCCCCTTTAGTCTGGTTCAATCCAATTTGGTACCGTTTAAAAAAGAACTGTAATAGGAGAGTGGTGGGAGGGGACTAGGGTTTGGGTTGGCTACTGCTGAGTGCAGGACACTTACCAGACTGACTTGTAACTGTTAGAGTTTGCAGCAGAATTCAAGTCCAGAAAACACACAGATGACTGATCCATTAACTTCCTTTTATATAAAATAAGTAAATGTACAATACCAGTAATTCCTTCCTACGTAGAAAGGTCACAAGCAAACACAAGCAGCAGCAGCTCAGAGCAGAACTCAGTTTCAGCAAGTAAACAAAACTAGTTTCACTTTCAATACTCAGCAAAGCACACAGAACCAGGCTGTCAGCTCCCATTGGCTGGTCCGTTGCCATGCTTACTCACTTACTGATTTTGTTAACCATGTCTCTGCCAGTTAATGAATATACTCTGACAGCAACCTTTCCTGTTGGCTTCCCCATTGACTGCTTATGGCAAGTCAGCAGAGAAGGTTGCAAATAGTGATCATGTGATTGTGGACTGTGCAACTCTCAAAAGTGTGAGCCAGTTGTTAAACACCAGGGTTGCAATCTCATGACCACAGTGATGGGATGGCCAGAGCTTTGTGCATTGGTCATAAGTATTACTTTTTACCACCATTGTAACTTTGGTCCCTGAATGAGTTGTTGTTAACCAAGGACCATCTGTACAGTACAGTGATGGTCAAAAGATGTTCAGTGCTTGGAATGAAGTGGATTGTGCAGCCAGAGAAATAATATTTTGTTCATTCAATTTTTTTTTAACCTGTGTTAATCAACAGTATTTTAAGTACTCGCTTCTAAATGGAATGTGTAATCATTCTTCCACTTTTTAGAAGAGTGGCATTTAAACATAGAACTCTACATTTGAATAGACATGTATTATTGAACATGGCATTGTTTCTAAATTTAGAGGCAACCATTAAAAGGTGTTGCTTTCCTTTCCTCTTCATTCATCAAATCCATGTAGAGGGACTTTTTAATGGTCTCCATCTAGGTTTTTTTTTAACTTCAGTTTCTGCCTTCTTTAATCTTTTATTGTTGTTGTTGGTGCTTCCTTGGTTTTAAATGGTTTTAACAATTAGTGAACCACCAGAGTTGCTAGTAATGAGTGGCATATAAATATCATAAATTATTGTTATCTGTGTAAATTGAGTGCTCTAAAATTACACAATTGCTTATGAGAATGGGGAATTGCAGCTTGAGCACAATTGATAACCTAATACCTATTGTGAGCGCTCTGAAGATATCTTATGTCTTAAAGAAACCTTACATAGATTGTATAGTTTTGCAATTCTCATATATACAATGCAATCAACAAATCTGTGCTTCTGAAGTCTTGTCTCCTATAAGCAAGAATACTAAGGTCGTCTTAGAGTTCGCCTGAGGGATTAGAGCAGCCATGTATTTAAGCACTCATAAAATTACTTAGAGTCTGGTGCCTTCTAACATTTGGCTGGTGATAAAAAATTATGATGACTTGAGGCAAGACTGCTTTGCACAGATCTGTATTACATACTTCTATGCTTCTGTGTACTCAGAATTCAAGCAGCAGGCCTCAGGTATAAAGACATGTTGCTTAGGAAAGGCCTATGTTTCCCACCAGCTGTTTTTATATAAAATAAAAGATGATAGCAATACATTGATTGTGCCATTTTAGGGCTTGTATTTTCAAAAGCAATTATTCTCTCTCCCCCCCCCCCGCTCCTCCTTCCCCTCACCTCCCTCCACATATTGTTACTCAAATACATAGCCGTGTTTGCTGGGTAATTCTGGGAGCTGAAATCCATGGATCTTAAAGTTGCCAAGGTCGAGAAACCCTGGAATGGCCACAATTGCTAACCAGATGTACTGAAAGAGCTGATCTAACTGCAGCCATTCAAGCCAGGTTTACTAGAAGGGTGTTATTGCATAGGTGTTTCTGCATGGGGTTGTTCCATGCTGCAGAGCAACATTGCATCTTTTCCTCTTCTTGAATAGCCTCCTGCAGATTATGCTGTTCATTAACAAACTGTCAGATACCACTGATTTGGAGAAAAATGGATGTGGAAACACAAAAATACACATTATATATCATAGCAATAGCACTTGGTCTTATATACCGCCTCACAGTGCTTTACAGGCCTAAGCAGTTTACAGAGTCAGCATGTTGCCCCCAACAATCTGGGTCCTCATTTTACTTCAGAAGGATGGAAGGCTGAGTCAACCTTGAGCCTGGTGAGATTCGAACTGCCAAATTGCAGGCAGCCAGCAGTCAGCAGAAGAAGCCTGCAGTACTGCACTCTAACCACTGTGCCACCTCATTAAATATCATAGATAAACTTAAGGTTCAACGATGTAAAAAGAAGCTCCCAAAGCCTTCATATAGGAATATCAAAGAAGAAGAAAAACTCAATGGTGCATTACTTGGAATGCTGACAACATCCCTTGCCTGTTAAAAATGACATGGTTGCATTTTCCATTATTGCTTCATGCCCCGTCCCACAATCTGACAAATACTCTTTGGCCATGAAAAGGTGCCTACCCCTTCTTCAGTGGTATTTCTCTCTTATTATGAAGTGGCTTGGTCTGTAACAGACAAGGCTTAACTTTCCTGTTCAATGCATTGTGGTGCAAGGAAAATATTTAGCTGGTAATTAATACAAACTTGTTTTAAAAGCAAAACCTATTTTAATGCAACGCTAGGAATTATTTTCATTCACAGCCAAAACTAACTTAAACAGATAAGCGCACTCCTGTCAGTGCTGTGGAATGCTGCCAAAAGCAGAAGTATCCAAATTAATTATAACAGTAGCAGAAAAAAACCGACCAGAATACACAGAGCTTCAAGAAAGACTCAGAATATATTGAACTGCTTTGCTTCCTGCAAAGCGTTCATCATTGAGGTCTACTTTTATCCCTTATGGGAGGGGCAATCACCTCCCAGCCTTACTCCCGAGTCACCCCCTCTACTTCAGCTGCTCTCGTCTTCTAGCAGCTCTGTGCATATGCGCACTGGGAAAAGGCTCCCCTGGGTCCTCTGCTTCGCTGCTGCCAGACTCCAAAGGCTCTGAAGGCAGCACCCCACTCCCAGAGGGTCCTGGCCCCATCCCTGCATCGGACGCAGGACCCTCATCCAAGTCCACTCCAGACTCCCAGACTGGTCCCCTTTCGTCCTCACTGTCCGATACCTCTGTCATCTGCACAGACTGCCGGCGAACCACAACAGGTAATTCCTCCTTGTTTCCCTTTGCACAGGATGAGCCAACCTGCATTTATTTGGAAATGGCACAGGCTGAGTTGGGTTTACTGCCTTGTAATAGTGACTAATTGGCCATCCCCTGGACTTGGTCTATGTACCAAGCCTTAAAGATGCTTCTTAGCATATGGGGTTGTTCAGCTGATTCTTTGAGTTCTCTGTAAGGAATCAGTACAAACTTGGGATCCTATCAAAATTCCAAGATATCTAATGTTTCCTATTAATTTGCAGATAATAGCATAAAAAGCTTTCTGCTGAAGCCTCTTTCTTCTGGCAGAGAGGCTGCTGTTTGGACCCTCAGTAAGACATCCCACAATTCTTTCTGTCTTACAAGATTCACCGGTTGTGCTGGACCAGCAGTCAGAATGTCTTATTCTTGTACAGCAGGGAAAAATATATGCAACTGCCTTGTGCCATTGCTTTCAGTGATTACTTGATCTAGCCTTCTAATTGTACTAAAAATATATTATATTCATAATGTAATATATGATGTTGTATAATATATAGTATATAATAAATATAATAATATATAATATATAGTGTAACGTCATGCAACATAACAATACTGTATAATTGGATTCTTCTTTTAATACCCACTGAAGTCTATGGCTCCTAACATTTGAATTGGAAGTGCTATTACTTAAAGGGGATATGGGAATCTCAAATCTACGTGCTTAGGTTCTGATGATGAAATTAAGAATTTAAATTCAACTGTGCCTGAAATCTTTTTTACACACATGCACACACACATAGACACACACCCAAACACACACATTATCCAATTGCTGCTCTTTTGTAACAGTGCAAAACAAAAATAAACAACTAACATAAAATATCCAGATTATTTTTCCTGCTCTGGAAAATAGAAAAGGGACACACTAACTCCATCTAGTGGATGAAAAATTGAATCTCAAGTTTATTTATAAATGTATTCTTTTGCATAAATAGGATAATTGGCCTGGACAAATGAATATGTTTTGGTTCTTGGAAACAATGATATAACCCAAGGCCTAAAGCAAATTTTGAAATACATAATGTAAAAGTCATGAAATAAAAAAGAAGAAATTAATTAAATAAATTAAAAAACCAAACATTTATGGTCAAAAATCTGTTTTCAGGGGATATAAGGTACATTTGTAACAGTGGAGTCATACTGCTTGTATGAATATGTTATTGCATTCATACAAGTGCCTAGGAAATGTATAGTGAGAAAACGGTTCTCATTCCTGCAAATGTACTTTGTTTCTATTGGCTTGCATGCCATTTCAGGGCACATTGATTATTTAAAAGAACAATATTTACCTTTCAACAGCTAAGTACCACACTTTGTAAGTTAACAGCCTGAGGTAGCTCGTATAAGTTCCTAAAGCACCACTGAGTGATTATGTGCCATCAGATCAATGTCGATTTAGTGACCACAGATAAATTCTTTTCCAGATGATTTCTCCTCATTCTGGTTCTTCCAACAGTGCATCTCTCCTGATTATAATTGAGTCCAGTCACCTTGCATCTGGTCATCATCTTCTCTTTCCTTCTATTTTTTCCTTGCATTATAGATTCCTTGAATGATCTAGATCAGGGGTGTCAAACTCAATTTCATTGAGGGCTGCATCAGGGCTGTGGTTGACCTCAGGGGTTCCAGGGGGGCATGACCAACTGGGTGGGTGTGGTCAACTGAGTGGGCATGGCCATCTTGACACCACTCCCCAGACTTCTGGCATGTTTCCTCTTTGCACTGGGTAAACTGGGCCGAAGCCTCGCTGTCCCGATGTTTCCTCTTTGCGTTGGTAGACAGGGCTGAAGCGATGCAGGCTGGCCCCCTACATTTTCTAGAATGGCACTGTGGGCCGAATCTGACCACATTGTGGGCTGAATCCAGCTGGTGGACCTTGTTATTTGACATCCCTAATCGAGATAATTGTTCTGGCCAAGGCTCCCGAGACCGTAATTATGCACATGCTTATCTTAAAAACAAGTCTTGTTTTATTGCAACACCTGGAATTATTTTCACTCCCAACCGGTAATTTATCTCAAACAGTCCCTTGAGATAAGCATCCACCTTGCTTTCCTGTGAAGTGCTGCCAATAACAGAAGTGTCAAATTAATTAGAAAGAAAACCAACCAAAGCACAAAAAGCTTCAAGAATGAGTCTGAACCGAATGAACGACTTTGCTTTCTGCAAAGGTTTCCTCATCTTTGCCTGTCCTTTATACCTTATGGGAGGACCAATCACCTCCCAGCCTTACTCCCAAGTTGCCCCTTTTGTTTCAGCTGCTCTCGCCTTCTAGCAGTTCTATGCACACATGCACTGGGAAAAGGCTGCCCTAGGTCCTCTGCCTTGCTGCTGCCAGCTCCGAAGGCTCCAGAGGCAGCACCCCACTCCCAGATGGTGCTGGCCCCATCTCTGTATTGGACACAGGACTCTCGTTTGAGTCCTCTCCAGACTCCCTGACTGGTCCCCTTTCTCCCCCACTTCCCAATTCCACTGCCATCTGCACAGACTGCCGGTGAACCACAACAACAATATTATCATATTGTTCTGAGCCTGGCACAAGGAAGAATTTTGAGCTGATTTGTTCGTTTCTTTGGCTATCCAAAATATTCTCAGAAGTATTCTCCAACAACCGAGTTCGAAAACATGACGAGGCCCCATGGCACTTTTTAATTTGTGAAATTCTAAATTTTCTCTGACATGCTTCATTTGCAGCAGATAATGAAGTGAAATACTTGGAACAACTCTTGGTTCCCCCACTTAACAACTTTGAAGTGGAAATGAGTAAAATGTCAGGGAAATCCAGTGTGGGTGTCCTTTTAAAGCAGTTGCATGGCAGGCGGTATCATTTTTCCATTAGTAAGGAAGTAAGCAGCATGGCTGCAGACCTCATGCCAGCTATGAAGAGAAAGATGAGAAAAGCCATTAGCAAATACTAACCACGCGCAGCTGTGCTGCCAGGTGCTTCAGGACAAGATGCCTGTCCATATGTTCTGAGACCTGAAGCCTGGAGACAAAGAAAGTAGTCATTTGCAGATTTCTACTCTATGGTGAGATAGCCAGTTTGGTGTTGTGGATAGGGCATCAGGCTAGTGAGATTGTGAGTTCTAGTCCTGCTGCTTTTATGCCTAAAGCCAGCTGGGTGACCTTGGGACAGTAGTGACTCTCTCTTAGCCCTAGGAAGCAAGCAAGGGTAAATCACTTCTGAAATCTTGTCAAGAAAATTACAGGAACTGTAGACAGTCCTCAACTTACAACCACAATTGAGCCCAACATTTATATTGTTAAGTGAAAAATTTGTTAAGTGAGTTTACTCCATTTTAAAACTTTTCTCGCCACATTTGTTAAGTGAATTGCTGCAGATCTTAAATTAGTAGCACAGTTCTTAAATGAATCTGGTTTCTCCGTTGACTTTGCTTGTCAGAAGGATGCACAAAGGGGTCACATGATGGCAGGACACTGAAACCGTCATAAATGTGAATCAGTTGTCAAGCATCCGAATGTATATTGCATGGCCATGGGGATGCTGCAACAGTCATAAATGTGAAAAATGGTCACAAGTCACTTTTTTTCAGTGCCGTTGTAACTTTGAACTGTCACTAAATGAACTGTTGTAAGTGGAGGATTACCTGTAGACCAGGCACTCACCATGTGATGTCTTCAAGACTAGCTTGAAGACCCCTAAAAACAAAACTAGACTCTATGACTCTGTGCTCCTACTGTCCAACGGAAAGACAACTCCCTGGGTTGTGTGTTTTATTTGTTTGTTCGTATCCTGCCTTTATTAATTTTACCAATAACACAAGGCAGTGAACATGCCCAGCACATCTTCCTGTTTCCCCCACAACACAAGGAGATAAGTTGGGCTGAGAGAGAGAGTGACTGGCCCAAAGTTACCCAGCAGCTTTTCATGGCTAAGGCAGGACTTGAACTCAGAGTTTTCTATCTCAGCATGGGCTTCACTCCAGCATGTATACTGGCGACCATGGCATATTATTCATACGGTTTAACATATTGAGCTACAAACCACTGAATTTGACTTGATTGTATACCAAGCTATGACACACAAAAAGGTTAAAACTAACCATGGTTTGCATATTCTATAAATGTTGTCGCCAGGTCTTTTTTCTTTTCTTTTTTGGTTCAGTGTTTTGGATGAAGTGCAGTATGTGTAAAATAGGTAAGCATTTTATTGTTATGAGAACAAATGGAAACTGATGTTTTGCTTGCTGTCCCCAAATGGCCAAGAAGCCCCAGAAGCCATTAGTGCCATATAAATGAAGACGAGAAACAGCACTTACTTGTCTCCTGGGTTATAGCCCTTCAGGGTTTCTAGTTGGATTGAGATAAGTGAACACACGGGGGCGGGTGGAACCCGGAGAAAGCTTTTTGCTTCTTCTGGGGCCTTTTATTATCCCTGGAAAATTTGGCAAGAAATGAGCTATGAAATGCTGTCTAATATTTTCTTTTAACTACCTTTCATATCACCTGAATATTTTATATCCCAAAAGAACAAAGAAAAAGAAAAGAAAAGAAAAAAAAGAAAAGAAAAGCTATTGTTTCCTCTGCTTTGAAATCTTAGAAGCTGGCTTTTCATTTTGCAGTCTCCTTCGTATGAGGTAAAGAAAAATTAAGAAACTTCCTTTCTGATCTTAAAAATTATAAATGAGCTCAACCTAACAGAGCATGCCGGGGTATGATTTGTGGGGCTTTGGACATCGCCTGAAAAGTGAATCAGCCAATTTATCAAGCAGGATTTCTGGCTTGGCATATGGAACACCTTGCCATGGTATATATTCTGTGGACGGGTTTATGTACTTTGAGATATTGGCCCTGTTTTTGTGGGGGGGAGTTTTATTCTTTTAGAGCAGCGGTTCAAACTCAAGGTCCGTGGGCCAGATTGGCCCGCGGGGTACTTAGATCTGGCTTGTTTGGCCAGCCCGTGGTGCTTCTGCCAGAGAAAATGGAGCCCGGTCCTCCCAAGCTCCATTTTCACTGGCAGTGGGTTGCAGAAGGCCACCACAGCAGAAAACGGAGCTCGGGAGCCCGTTTTCATTGGCAGAGCACTTGGGCTGCCATAGGTGCCCCTGACCTGAGTGACATTGAGCTGGCCATGCCCACCTGGGCCACGCCCACCCCAGCCCCCCAAGGTCAAACACAACCCTGATGTGGCCCTCAATGAAATTGAGTTTGACACCCCTGTTTTAGAGAGAAGGCAGAGTTCCTGGTGTTCCATTTATAAACCTTGTATAGGTAGTCCTCACTTAATGCCATTCATTCAATGACTGTTCAAAGTTACAGGTAGCCCTTGACTTACAATAGCCCATTTACAGCAGTGATGAAAAAAGTGACTTAACGACCATTTTTCACACTTACTACCGTTGCAGCATCCCCATGGTCATGTGATCAAAATTCAGATGTTTGGCAACTGACCCATATTTATGACTGTTGCAATGTCCCGGATTGTGTGATCCCCTTTTGAGACTATCATGCCCCTGGTGGAGACTGACTCTGAGGGAGAGGAGGAACAGCCAACAAGAAGTGGAAGTGTGGCTCCAGAGGTTGTGGAGGAGGCTGGGGAAGGGCAGAGGCTGGCTGAGCAGTCAGAGGAGGACCCAGGCCCATCCCCTCTCCATCCTAGGGCACGCAGGACGAGAGGATAAGGGAGAGATGTGGTCTACTTGGGAGGAAAGGGCCTTGATCCTCTTCATGGGCTGCAGGTGTGACAACTGAAAAAGAGTTTGGACCTGCGTACTGGCAAACGCTGGAAACAAATCGTGTAAATATCTCTAGTTTATAGTTCCTCTCTGAGTTTGGCGTCCTTCCCAGTGTGTGTTATCTGTGAACATCCTCCAGCCCTTATCTTGCCTGGTTTGTGTTCCTTTTTTCCTTCTTTGTGCAACTGTGTGGGAGTTTTTTTGTCTTCCGTCAAAGATATTTGAAGCTTGGAAGCAAACTGAAGGAATAAAAGGGGTTTCACCTGTTTTCTGTGACCGTGTTTGTTTTGTATCCCACCCTGGGTCATCACAGTGACCTTCTGACAAGCAAAGTCAATGGGGAAACCGGATTCACTGAACAACCATGTTACTAACTTAACAACTACAATGATTCACTTAACAACTGTGGCAAGAAAGGTTGTAAAATGGGGCAAAACTCACTTAACAAATGTCTCAGCAACAGAAATTTTGGGCTAATCATGGTCATAAGTCGAGAACTACCTGTATTATAGTTCTGAAGGAGACTTCTGCTAGTTTTCAAAGTTGTTGCAGCATTGCCTAGTTAAGTGATTGCCATTTGCAACTTTCTCTGCTGGCTTCCAACAAACAAAGTCAATGAAGGATTTGGAAGGAGGTTGCAAATGGCAATTGGATAATATCATGCTTATTACCTGTGTGGAATTTGCTTAATAACAGCAACTGGGACTGCTATTGTAAGTTGATGTAAGTTGCCTCAGATAGAAAGTCCATTCAGTGAGTGGTAAGGACAGCCGAGAAGATTATAGGAAACTCACTTCCTGTCATTTAGGATACTGCTTATAAGCGCTATATGCTTACAGCTCAAAGCATTGTTAGAGACCCCAAACAGCCACTTCATGGTCTGTTTCTGTTGCTCCCCTCTAGGAGGAGGTTTCAAAGTATTTCTAGCAGGACTTCCAGATTCTGTAACAGCTTTTTTCCCTATGCCATCCATCTGGTAAACTTGCAAGATTTGTTTCTCTCACCACGTACATGTATACATCCGAACTAGACTGTGTTGTTTCTCCAATGTCATATAATATATAAGGGTACGTGCTTTATTTATTTATTATTTTGTCATGTTTATGTTTATATTAGAGGTAGAGACCCTCTGAGAGCTGTATGCAACGTACTTTTGCTGTATGCAACGTACTTTTGATATATGCCGATTAGTGTACATTCAAAGTGACAATAAAGCTATTGTAAGTCTAATTATGCTCATTATCCTTTACCATTGCATTGCTCAGTGACAGAGTTGCAGGTCCTGATTACAGTTGTTAATCGAGGTCTACCTGAACTTCTATAGTTGTCTTTTAGGTTTTTCTTTTTAAGTATGGAAAATACAATCTACCAGCCCAGTCATTGAAGGAGGGCCAAATGTTTTGCACAAGGATCAGGTAGGATTGTATCCAGAGCAGTGGTGGTATGCTACTGGTTCAGATCGGTTCAGCCAAACTGGTAGTAAAACAAAAAGCAATCAGCTGAGAGGAGAAAGAAAAGTGCAGGATCCTCCCTCTCACCTACCCCTGCACTTTCCTCTTCTTTATCCTCTCAGCTGATTGGCGCTGCAGGCCTCAGCTGGTGTGAGGAAAGCTGCATGTGCGCATTAAGTGCATGTGCATTAGGTGCGCGCACACATGCGCATGATCACTGAACCAATAGTGGAACAGGTAGGATCCCACCGCTGATCCAGAGCACCTGTGTTTGGTCTGGGTAAAGACTAGGGACAGCATATTCGGGAAAAGGTGTTTCGGATTGACAAACAGTGGGGAGAAAGGGCCGTGAATGGCAGCAGAAAGGCAAGGGGCCCAGGGGGCAACTGAAAAGTGGTAGTGGAATCAGAGTACTTGGTGCAGAGACATCGGGCAAAGTCTTTGGGTGGGTACAAGACATGGGCGGTGGTCAGTGGTGGGATTCAAATAATTTAACATCCAGTTCGCCAAGGTTCAGGTTGGCTGTTGTGGGAGGTGTGGCCAATCCCCATCCTCCAGCTCCACTGCACATGCAGGACAAGCTTCCCCCAACAGTCAACCTGGCTCTTGGTGAACCGGTTGTTAAATTACCCCCCACAATCAAAATGGATCCTGGGTGCTGTGCTGCACTGCAATGGAGAAACGGGCAATGGAGCAGCCGACATGAGGGAAGGAGGAGGGAAAGCGGCCTTCTCCATTACAGTGCTGCACCCAGGATCCACTTTGATAGCGCGGGATGGGTAATTTAACAACTAGTTCGCCCAAACTGGTGTGAACCAGCTGAATCCCACCACTGGTAGTGGTGAAATGTAGCATCCGTGAACCCAATTTCCTTTTTAAAATGCCTTTGGATTTGGCTCAGTGGATCCCGAGACCAATCTAAATCGTCTGGTTTCACTTTAGCCGCATAACAACCCATTGCAAATCCTATCAACATTTGAAAGCACAGAGTGTTTGCTTCATGGAGCAAAATGCATTATTTTCATTTCTGGTGTGGTTTTTTATGCCGATGGCTAGCCCGGCCTTCAAATCTGAAGGAAATTATTTCTTTGAATTGCAATCTTATTCCTGATTTAATAAGGCAACTAAAATTGCCTAAATTTTTAGGAAAACCTGAAAAGAGGAAAATGTATTTCCAAGTTAAAATAAAGTTGGGATTGTCGAGAGCTGCTTCCCTGGATTTGCCCACGAGTAGAGGCGGTTAGGATGTTTGTCAGTATGGAATATTGTATGGAATAGTAGTTGTAGTGGCCAGACAGTCCATTTGCTGCTTGCCAAATACCTCCTGGTACAATGCCAAGAGGAAAATTTTTGTTTATCCTGCCTTTATTATAACCCAAGGGAGCAAACACATCTAATATTTCTTCCTCCTCCTCCTAGTTTCCCCACAACAAATCAGTTTGAAGATCCAGCCCATCTTGCTGTCTTTCATCATGTCTTTCATCATTTTGCTTGATTTGTACTTTTTTAAAAAAATATTTTTTTTTTATTAATTACATTTCTTAGTGCTTAATAAACATTGTGTTGTCTGGGTATTTAATTTGTTTAGCAATACGGATTATATTTTTAATTTCCGCCCCTTTTTTCCAACCACTGATAAAATAAGTTACATGTTTGATAATATTCTGTGTCTTCTTTCTGTTTAATTTTCAATGTGTCTATCCATTTCTGCACAATCTAGTATCTCTTTAATTATCTCTTCATTTTGCAGTGTTTCTTCATTTTTCCAATATTGTGTGAAGATAATCCTTACTGCTGTTAAGACATGTAATATTAAATACATCCCATTTTTCTGACATCATCCCCAATAAAAACAGGTCAGGTTTAAAATCTACATGTTTCCCTGTTATCTTTTCTAGCCATCTGTGTATTTTTGCCCAATTGTTTTTTTATTTTAACACAAGTCCGCCATATATGATAAAATGTGCCCATTTTTAAAATTACATTTCCAACATTTGCTAGACATATTTTTAAACATTTTAGCTAATCTAGCAGGTGGGTAAATGCCACCTATAAAACATTTTATCTGAATTTTTTTTATAAGAAGTTGCTACTGTTAATCTATAGTTCCCTTTTCATAAATTTTGCCATTTCTCTAGATCTATGTTATAGCCAAAGTTTTTCCCCCATTGTACCATTGTGTCTTTTATTTGTTCAACCATTTTTAAATTTAGTAAGAAGTTATATACCTTCTTAAGTAGGTTTTAATCAGAGTTCACCAGTGCCTTAACTTGATTTGTACTTCTTCATCAGGAAGAAGTACTTCCTCTCAAGTTTCTTTAAAGTGGCCTCTTTGTATTCTATTTCCAAACCTGGGCCGAGAGCGGAGATCTCTCGGTCCCTTACTGCCCTCTACGGGTCAGCTTTCTCCTGCAGCCTGAAATCTTCGGCTTTTTCCTTTTGCAAACCGGTTGCCACAGTGCTCACCTGCGCTTGCACCGAAGAAGCAACGAAAGGGAGTTTATCCAACTTTCTGCAAGCGCCCGTTCTCTTAGGGCACCAGAAGAGCCCTCCATTTTTTCCCACACACCCTCCCCCTTTGGCCCAGGTCACTCCCTGGAAATTGAGGAGATCGGTTTTTAGGCATTTATTTATTTGTCAAATTTATATGGCCGCCCCTCTCACACGAAGTGACTCCGGGAGGCGTAATATAAACCCACTAATTAAGAACGTTCTGTAAAACTATTTTTTTCTTCCAAAAAAATAAAACAATAAAGTAAAGCAAGACCGCGAAGGGGAAGTATTACATTAAAAAGAATGTAATAACGAGGTAAAGAGCAAGTCCCCTGGGCGGGGGGGGGAACATGTTTTGAGGGTTTAAAAAAAAAGGTTTGGGGCTAAACCTCCCCTCGGGAAGGACGATGTTCCAGAGGGAGGGGGGGTCCCAGCAGAAAAAGCCCGCCTCGGACGTCCAGCTGGATGGAAATTTTTCCCTCTCTGCCGGTCCTCCCGGGACAGGTAAAGGTAATCGGCCATAAACGGTTTAAACGCCGTTTTGCACCAGCAGTTAAATGCATTTAAGCTTTGCCCTTCACCATCCGCGTTGCACACGCACGCTTGGAGGAGTGGAAATGAAACACCCCGGCGGCTTCTCCCTCTCTTTCCTCTTTCTGCCCTCGGGCACGCACCCGTCTATAAATCGGCCCGCGCCGCCATTCCTGGGTGGAAAAGAAAAAAAAGAAAGAAAGAAAGAAAAAGAGGGATTAATTCCATATAGACGAAGCGATCGTTCCAAGGGCGCAGAAGCGGGAAAAGGCAAATCGAGGCAACGACAGGAGAAATCTCCGTGGAGGGTTAAAGCGGTGAGGTAAGCTCTATTTGTAATTGTAATAGAGACAGATGCGCGTTAATTCTCCAAACCGGGCGCTAGTTTGTTGGCTGCCTCTGGAAATCGCAACGTTTCGCGGTCGCCCGGGTTCGACTTATAACTGGAAGGGGGGCTTGCGGGCGACAAAGTGCCGCGTTGAACTCTTAAAAAAGAGGAGAGTTGACATCAGCCCGTGTGGGGCAGGCGGCCCCCTTCGCTGGCTTGGCTCGCTGCTCCCTCCTTCCTTCTCCGTCTCCTCCCCTCCTGATGGAGAAGGTTGAAGCGATTCTGATAGGAGAGTGGACGGCTCCTTGGCTGGAAAAGGAGGGAGCGAGCGAGCGAGCGGGAGGAGGAGGACGGCGACTCCCGGGCGACTGCAGTTGGCGGTGGGATATTGCCCGCTCGCTCCGGGTTTTCGCCTCGGAGGGAACGTCAAAGGTGGCTACTGGGAGCACGCGGTCGCCGCCGGGACTTTCTTGCTTTTTCTTCGCTTCTTCTTCTTCTTCTTTTTTTTCCTTCTCCTCCTCCTCCTCAGCTCCGGTTTGAGAGGCTTTGGTTTCAAAAGATGTGCGGGTGAACAGTTGTGCGCCGTCGCCCGGGAGACATCACAAAGGGTGAGTTGCATGCCATCCCCTCTTGTCTGCGAGGGGGATGGGGGGTGGGAGCTCTCTCTCTCTCTTCTACACCCCCCCCCGAAAAAAAAAGTGGAGGAGGAAGTTGTAAAGTTTAGGAACTTGAGTTTGAGGGGGGGAGGAGGAGGAGGAGGAGGAAGGGAGGCGTAGTCTGTCGCCGGGAAAGGATGGAAGCGCAAAGCATTTTTGTCTGAAGCGCGACTTGGGCGAAAAAGGTGGCTGCCTTTTTTTTTTTTTTTGTTCTTTCTTTGCTGGATGTTGTTGCGTCGCCTTTTCTCTGGTCGGATCGTTGGGAACAAACAAAGGCGTCGGAGGAGGAAGGATGGACGGATGGATCGGGTTTTTTTTTTCTCTTCTTTTTCTGAATGATTCCTGGGATGCGTTGTGATCCGGGGTTACAACGCATCTGAGCAACGGGGCCCCGCGGCAAATGTCCCCTTCGGGTTTAGGGGAAGAAAAAAAAAACCAAACCAAAAATCTTTAGCAATGGTGATCTTGCAGCCGTTTTAAGACTCCCCAATCGCGGGCAGCTTGGTTAGCGCTGCCTAATTCCATTTAAATCGCAGGATTCTCTCTCCGTCCGTGAATTAGGGAAGGGCCGAGGGCGGTGGGGGGGCTGCAAGCAGTAAGAAAGCTTGAGGGGATGCTGAGCAGAGAGAGAGAGCGGGGCAGGAATGCCTTTGGGGGAGAAAAGTCGTCTCTGAAGCAGAAGATTTTTGTTTTGTTTTGTTTTGCTTTTGGGGTTTTTTATTTTTGGGGTTTTGTTGTGTTGTGTTCGGATGGTAATTTGCCTTTGTGGTAGGGCTGGCCCTATTAACTTTCTGCTCACGTCCTGATGAAGATCAAAAGCAGAGGGAAGCAGAGAAGCTTGCATGGTTCTCTGGTTTCATGCATTGTTGGAAATAAGAGGAAGGGGAATTGGAGTGGGGGGGGGGGAAATAAGAAAATACCTCAAATGGAGTCTAACACATTTAAGACCTGCACCACCTTCCTCTCCCACTCCACACATGCATAAAGGTTCTCCTTCAATGGTCCAAGTGCCTTTTTATTTCCCTAACTCCTCACCTAAGAAATCTGTTGGTCTCCATTCCTGAACAGTTCCACTTCTGACTTGGTATGTCAACACACCCATGCCCGGTGGTGGGCAGTTAAGAAGCTTCCCAGTCTGGCAGAAAAAAATAAATAAATTGCTTTTTCCCCCAAGACTTGCTTGATTGGAGTGATGGGAGAGAAAATGGGAAGTTTGAGGCAACACAATCCTGCTTTTTAAATTCTTAACATTTCATTGTGTCCTTCAGTCCTAGCCCTTGAATTTATTTTACTTTTTTTTTCTGACCAGGAGTGTCGAAACTGAATCTCTGTTCCAAATTAACCTCCTTTTTCTGTTTCTGATTGGAAAGTAAAAATCCCTCCTCCCACCCACCCACCCACCCACCCAAACTATCCTCCTCTTTTCTTGTCATGGAGGGCAGGAAAGGCAGCTCTGAAGTTTGAGCCAGAGGCTAGCTAACCTGGCTGAGTCCTTCCTCATCTCTTTTGAAAGAATCCAACCTTGGCTGTTGAATGGGGACAGAGATCTTGGAAAGAAAAGCTCTTGATAGCTATGAGGGGGTGGACTTGATGAGGCTTTGTTCATCCTCACCCTTCCTTGTTAACTTGCTCCTTATGTCAGATCAATAAGGCAAACCAAGGAAAAGTATTGCAGTTGCACACACTGGAAGCGTGGGGTGGGAAGTGAAATCTGCTAATGCTCAAACAAATTACTCAGAGTTTTAAAATAGATGCAGCATCTCTTTGAATCATTTGTTTTTCTTACTGACTCCTCCGATGATAACTTTTCCCTCCCCTTTCAGATTGTTTTATGATTAATAGTCTCTGAAGAATAAACTAGTTCAGGGAGAGCTGTGTGTTCAGTCTTGCAGTGTGTGTTGTTGTAACAGAGAACAGCAGACCCCCAATTCTGCTGTTCTCCCAGGTATCTTAGGCTGTGGTTGACCTTACATTCCTGCTAGGGTGCTTTGGCTCTGTCTTGAGGAATTCTAAAATAAGATTTTGAATAAGAGGTAGGAAACAGATTGGAAGATGATGTCTATTGCTATAGACATTCTGTGTTAAGAGTTGCTTTAAGGAATGTGCTTTCTAAAGGGGCAGCTCTTAGCTCCAAACATAAAATACCTCTAGTGGCAATGCTACTCTGCCTCAAGGTATTTACGTGGAATATAAAGGCTGCCGCTTCTGACAAGACTGTAAGCTTGATTTTTTTCAATTTAAGTTTTTAGCCAATAGTCATTTGTTTTCTTGTATATCATCATAGCATTTATAGATGTGTACATTTTATGAATGGTTGACTAGTTTATAGCTTGATTTAAAAGCTTTTTTCTTAATGTTTTGTTTAGTCTTTTGTGTAGCTTTTTAAAAAAAAGTTGCATACCTCTTGATCCCTATTGCAAAGGTTGTGTGAGTTATAAAGTTTATTTTTTGATGGTGGTGTCATAGTCACTGCAAACATTATTTGGGAGTGCTAGCATCTTTTAACAGGAGTGTATGTGCATCTTTGTGTTTGTACTTCAGTTACAACTTTAGACAATATCTGAACATATTTTTTCCCCTCAATCTTGTTTTTGATTTTGAAGGAAGACGGTTTTGCTTTTTTGGAATACAGTGTGTTCCCTGAGAACTCTAACTCTCCTTACTGGAAGTATTATTTTTCTGGCTGGGGAATTCTGGGAGTTGAAATCCAGACTTCTTAGAGTTGCTGACACTGGAATTTGGATTGTATGGATGTTGAAACAAGTTTGCAAACATTCTACTAGGAGATGAGGATTCTTTGGGTCTTAGGGCAACTTTGGTCTCATGTTCATAACATACCTGCCGACAGTTCTATAATATGAGGTACAAGGTTGATAGTTGAATGTTAATCTGTTCAGATGACTGTACTGGGATGGTCTTTCAGGAAGGTTTCTGTAGTTTTCAGGGCATTCAATAAATCTACTTTTGCTCAGTCTTTGCAGTTAACAATAAATGAGTGCTACAGACTCATAATCTGGTAAAAGTGCTTTGACACATAACTAGTGCTAAAGGGATTGTTCGTTATAGGTTTGTGTGTGGTATTTACTGTTTTCTTTAAATGTGAGTATGGGTGGAGAACTTGTGACCTCAGGCACATTGGTTCATACCATCAAATGCTGAGAATAAAATTCAGTGTTATCTGGTTGGCCACAGGTTTCTTGTGTCTGATGTAACTGTTCGAACCTGGAGAAAATGCATTTGTTTGTGTAGTGGCGATAATGAACTTAATTAATATGATTGTGGAAGAAATAGTGGTTTGAGTGTATTCTAATCCTGTTCAAGACATTGAAGTGAGACAAGCTTAGAATTGAAAGCACCACCTAGTACAGAAGTAAATGCCATTATAGTCCATGGGACTTCATTCCAGGTATCAATTACTTGGTGTTGCAATTGATGCTTGTATACATTATTGCATTTAGCCAATCCCCCTTGCTTCAGTGGAGAGGATTAGCTAAATGCAATAATGAAACTCTTGCACAATGTTCTAATTTATAGTGGGATCTTTGGTTGCAATGGGCAGAGAGATGGGACTTCATTCGGAACTACAATGACAAAGGATAAAAATCTTTCATATCTAGGTTTAACTGTGACTCGAGATTCTCAGAATTGTGGTACATTATCCCTTTCTGCAGTTTTGGCATGGCTTCACATTTTGTTCAATACGTTTCTGGGGATTTGCACAACTAAGGAAAAGTTTGAATGTAAGCCTCAGCTGTTGGCTTCACTTGACATAAGGGGGCAGTATCAAACAGTGCCTTGGCAATCTGTACATGTCGATATGTGCATTTTCTTTTAAGTCTTGAAAGATGTGTAATTCTTATCCTCAGTTTATGATTTTGAGACAGTCTAATTTGTGGAAATGGTTTCTTTTAAAATAATACTGTTTGCCTGATGCAAAGTTGCTCGGAAAAGAAAAAAATATTCATTTTTTAAAAAAGAAAAAAAACCCAGCTAATTACAGAGTGGAATTTTTTTCCCCTGCTAAATGATTTTGTAGCAAGTTTTAAATTCTGTCATGGATGCATTCTTGCTGAAAGCTAATATCATTTGGTTTGTAGCCTGATTAAAAATTAGTCCTTTATTGTCTAATATAGTAAGGTAAGGAAGATGTAGTGTAGACTCTTGTTTCATTCATCCTGACTTAGGATGGACTGAACTACAAACTAGTCAAGCCAGAGGACTTTCCAGTTAAAGCACTTTCTACTTTTATGCCTACTCACCTAGGAGTAAATACCCCTGGATTTTCCACACAAGAAAGAGAGAAGGCTGATGTTAAAAATCGCTATGGTTGAATGTTTGGATTATATTTAGCATATCCAAAACAAAGTCCTTAATGTGGTCTGTAAATGCCTTTCAAGTAATTCTCACCTTTTTGAATTTGGAAAGTGAAATGACCATTTTTGCTCTTTAGAGCTTTTTTCCTGAGCTCATTTCAGTCTATTGAGATGTGAGTAATCAGGCACAGAGATTTTGTGTGACCCATCTGAAAAGTATTACAATTCCCCCTTTACCAATAAATTAAAATAATAAGGAGGAGAACATATTTTAAATTTTGCAAGCAACACATTTTATAGGGCACAAGTTAGAAAAAAACAGAAGGGTAGATAGAATAAATGTATCAGCAGAATGTTTTGGAATGCAGAGCTAAACTTTTGTAAAAAAAAATGTTTTTTCAGGCAAGGGCCCAATAATTTCAGGTGACTTTATAATTTGTGCCAAAAGATTCTTCACCTCCCCTCCCAAATGGGGCCTCAGTGTTGTACCTTTAACTCTTATATATTGACAATAATAAGAGAAGCTTTACATAGATGTTTTACTTATTTATTGCCTCTACTATTTGAGGAACAAACTTTTATGGATACAAACTTGTACTTGGCACTTGAATTTCTTTAATCAGATTAAAGGCAGATAATAAATAAATTGTAATAACCAAAATGTAAATGTATGTGTTGATTTTCCTCCCCCTCCCATAATGTCCTAGACCAGGGTTGCCAAACTTGCGGACTGAGGGCCGGATGCGTCACATGCTGGCCACATCCACGCCCAGTTTAGCAAAGGGAAAAAAGTTACAATACGTCATGTGGCACCACTGTGATGATACAAGTTTCACACCCCTGTCCTAGACCATTAATTAACTTATCTCAGTGAATTTGAGGGCCATCTCTTTATGGTGAGTTTTAAAAAGCAATGTTTTTTCTTTTCGTTTTTTTCCCATTTGGCTAGGGTCAAGTTGTAATATCTTTTAGAACAACTTTACTGCAGTTATATTACAAGTAATCCTTGCTTACCCATTGCTCATTCAACAACCATTCAAAGTTATGACAGTGCTGGTAAAGAAGATTTACAACTGGCTCTATCACGGCTGTTGCAATGCCCCAGAGTCGTATGATTGTAATTGGGACACTTGGCAACCATTTCACAAATATAATGGTCACATCTTCCTATGGTCATGTGGGTACTTTCACAGCTGACTTCTGACAAGCAGAGTCAATGGGGAAGCTGGCAAGAAGTTGCAAGCATGACCTGGTGTCATGCTTAATGACAATGCATGATTTTCTTAACAAGGCAGACCTGATGTCATAAATTGGGTGCAGTCACATGATGATCGGCATTGCTTACTGATGGAGTTGCTGATCCCAATTATAGTCAGTAAGTGAGGACTACTTCTATTTTAAAATGAGTTCAACTTAACTACATAGCCTTAGCATGGCACATATTAAGTAGTGCAAACACTTGTTTCTGTTTGGGTTACGGCTGTACTTATCCAAATTATTTGGGAACATGGCATCTCATAACTGTCTGTTTTAGATTTCTTTTTAGTTTGCTAGGCTGGCCTTCCCAATCCTTTCCTGCTCTGAATGTTTTGGGGCTGCATCTTCAAAAATTCCGAATAATCATGGTAATATTGTTTGGGGAATACTGGAGATTGCAGTTCTAGCTATACATCTGCAGGTTTTCATGGAGATTGGATTCTGGTTAACTTATGGGGCACTGTGTGATATCTTTAATTCCAGATGTGGTAAGAGTCTAGAACTGAATCCAGCTTAAAAGCAGTACACCATAGAATGAAATCACTTTCAAATGGAGGTACTTTACCAGAATCTACTCTTAAATAAGTGCTAGTTAGAGACTGAAAAATGTGACAGCAATACACAATCTTACTTTGTGTTTTGTTTCTTAAAAATAAGAGTGCTAATTCCTTGAAGGAGTTTTTCTTCTCATTTATCAGGTGTGTTCTCGTTTATCACATCTGTTAACACTATCTGTGCTTGTAACTGCTGAAACCTACTTCTGAATCCATATAATGAAGTTTCTTATATGGCAACAGTTATATAAAAAGTGTGCCACTTCTTTAAGTTTCAGGATACTTTCATGTGAAAACGGAACGTTTGTTTCTCAAAAAATGTATTTTTCTGTTTTCTTCAGAATTATTTTTAAGAACTTCACAGAATCTTGCGCTAGAAATTGGCACTAGAAAATGTAGTTAGAATTTCTATGAAAAGTAGCTTTGGGGAATTGATAATACAATTTTTATACAGTAGAGAAATTTACATAGAAAAGCTCCATATGTTATGGCAGTTTCAAGTGAATCTGATTAAAATTTCCAAATGCACCTTTTAAAAACTGGAACGCTACTTTACTAACTGGGGCAAGAAAATGCTTTGAATTAAATATTGATTTCTTCGTCCTTATGGGAAGCCAAGGAAGAGGACAAAATGCAGCCCTTTTTGGCACAGGGAACACCTGGAAAAGTTCAAGTCCTGCTTTTGCAAAGCAACAGAACAACCTGTTCTGAGCTTATATGCATTTATTAATTCATGCATTTTTCACAGTTAATGATCCTGTAAGACGCAAAGCGATATACAGCAAATAGTTCTCACACTGGTTTGTACTCCCATGGCTGCTGACCGCACATACCTTTCTCGCCAATTCATGTTCTATTTTGTCATGCTAGCATACTTCCAATATGTTTTTATTTAGTATTCTCTCCAATATGTTCCTAATGCTTCTCTTGCAGAGAGGTGTGATGTTTTTCCCCCCTCTTTATGTGGGATCTAGAGATTTGGGAACAAAACTCGTACAACTCTTGCATCTGTTTTCTTTTGGTGTGAAGAAATGATAGCTGTAGCTCATAGTTTTCCAACCTTTTGCCTTGCCTGGGCCTCATTGAGTGAAAAGGAATTGTCTTGGGCCACCTACCAAATATAGTTAATATATACAACCTTCTTTACTTTTTAAATATTTTTTTATTATCTTGTGGAACCATTCTACCAGCTGTCCAGGGCCACATGCAGTTTATAGACCGTGGGTTGGAAACGCCTGCTCTATTTCATTGTTATTGTTGACTCTCATACACATTTACTGAATAGATGAATATGTAACATTTTTCAACTGTGAATATTGGGGTGTGTACTGCTTCAGGTTTGAAGGCAAAAAGATATTTGTTTCCAATACTTGTCTGCAACGCTGTAAACCTAATTTATCTTTTGACATGATCTGACCCTGGAAAAAGAAACAGATGCTTTTAGAAAGTTCTTAATAGATGATCTGATTGCCTTTTTGGTCTGAAGTGTTGCAGAGCCCTAACATGGTGGTATCTGCTGCATAGAAAGAAGCAGCATGAATGAGCTCATTGGCTTCCTGTCTCATCCTATATTGTTAGGATCTTATTAAAGCATAATGATATGGTGAGCAATTACCTGATCATTTAAATCTGTACTTCATTGAATAGCTGGAGTTCCTCCTATAATTATTCCACAATTGCTGATGTTGGGGGAAAAAGGATATAGCAACCCATGCTATGTGGTCCTACAGGTCATATTTTTGTTTCAAACGCTGCTGCTTTCTAATTTTCATTTTCCTGATTTACTGCTTGACTGCCTCTCTGGAGGTATTGCAGTGTGGTACTGCTGTCCTTGCAAGTTATTGTATATCAAAATATATGCATGTTGCACTTGGGACCACAGCATCTAGTTAGAATTTCAAACGTCACTTTTGTTGTGGATTTATATCCAATTTATCTAAGCAAAAATTCTACAACTCTGTTTAAATGCAAGCTGCACACACTGTACTGAGTCATTGTAAGCTTTACCTCTAGCTTATGACAAATGGCGACATTACTTCTTCCTCCAAGGTTGACAGTAATATCCCATAAATGTATTCCCGTTTGGTTCCCTGCTGCCTGCTGCCAATTGGTTTCTCTGCAATTGACTGTTGACTTACTGCATTCAAAGGTAATTATGTTTTTCGACCTCAGGTGCGTTCATTGCTTCATTTACCTTTTGGACAGTCCTCGTAAGCAGCTAGATGAACTGCAAAATTTTCCGATTTATATGTGGTGCTCGTGGATTGCTGAGATAAGAAAGACTGAAGGGTTGGGGCCCTTCAGATGCTGTTAATCTACAGTTCTCAGCATCTTCCCCTATGGGGAGTTATAAATCTCCTTATTCTCCCACTTTCCTCCTCTTCCTCCTTCTCTTAAAGGTTTAATACCTGTGGATGGCATGAAGATTTTGCCTTTTATTTTTTGATTGCTAATTGTGAAGCTATCTCCTGTGATGGTGAAGTAATAGATGATGAATACGTATATCATATTGAGTCATATTGAATATTATTTGCCAATCATTCTCCTTTGCCCCTTTTGATTATCCAGGACTTCTGCATCACATAAGAAATGTGCACCTCATTTTTATTACATAGGTTTTGATACAAAAGTGTTAAGAGATGGATGAATTATATGAAGCATATAACAGATGGAAGATATAGAGTCATTTCCACCAGTGGAATAACAACAAAGGCAGCTGGTAGATACAACAGTAAGATGCATCGAGTTGGAATGACTTGAAACAAATTTAGGTTTTAGATTTTTGAATAATGTTCTGTTATGAATATACTCTTATAGCACACAGCAATAATTCTTCAAAATATGTATTGATAGGACCACAAAAACAAGTTACAGGTAGTCCTTAACTTTCAACTATTTATTTAGTGACTGTTTGAAGTTACAGTGATGCTAAAAAAAGTGATTTATGACTGGTTTTGTAACTTAGAACCTTTGCAGCATCCCCACAGTCATGGGATCAAAATTTGGGGATTTGGCAACCAGCATGTACTTATCACAGTTGCATTGTCCGGGGAGCCGTGGTGGTGCAGTACTGCAGGGCTAACTCACTGCTCACTCCTGGAGATCCTGAGTGGTTCAAGGTTGACTCAGCCTTCCATCCTTCCGAGGTGGGTAAAATGAGGAGCCAGATTGTTGGGGGCAATATGCTGACTTTGTAAACCACTTAGGGCTGTAAAGCACTATGAAGCAGTATATAAATCTTAAGTGCTATTGCTATTGCTATCATGTGATCATCATTTATATTCTTCCCCGCTGGCTCCCCACATGGAAGATCAATTGGGAAAGCCAAATTCATTTAATGACCACATGATTCACTTAACATCTGCAGTGATTTGCTTAACTATGGTAAAAAATTCCTAAAATAGAGCAAAACTCACTTAAGAACTGCCTTCCTTAACGATGTTAATTTGGGTTCAATAGTTACCATAAGTTGAGGACTATCTTTATGTAATAATTAAATGTGTAAGAACTTTCTTCCTAAAAATGACTCAAGCCTCACCAAGTGCACTTTATGGTATCATCTTGTTTGAACCACATCTTTACCAAGTTCTTGCCAATTTGGGATAAATTCATCTTGGCTGATAATATCTGGGATGAATCTGCTGTTTTGATACATTTAGAATCCCATTCAATCCTTAGTATGTGATGTTAGAGACATAAAGTCATATCACTTCATATGCAGAAGACTGAAGTTTTCTTAAGAAAACCAGAGAAAGCATACGTTTTCTAAGTCCATAATGTTACAAGCAGTATTTTGATAACTATATCTGTGATGTACTTTACTCTCTTATTTATTTGTATATTATTTCATATATTAGCTTTCTTGAATTTTAGGAAAAAAATGGAATGTTAAACTTTTGTATTTTTAAATCTTTTGCAATTTATTCTAGTAAAGCTGTTTGTAACAGCCTATTGCTAGTTACAAGTGAATTTACAGAGATGCCTTGTTAGCTCAGAAACTTATTACTTAGATAAATGACTTTCGTTCCATCAATTATGGCATTTGGCCACAGTTAGAGAAAGGTTCCTGCCCACCTAGCCATTCGAAAGCATGCAAATGCAAATAGATTAATAGGTACTACTTTGGTGGGAAGGTCACAGTGTTCTATGTACCTTTCTATGCACATGATCACAGAAATTGTCTTCGGACAGCACTGGCTCCTTTGTCCAAGAAATGGAGATGAGCATTGTGCCCCAGAGTCAGACATGACTGATCAGAGATATTTTTACCTTTGCCTAGAGAAAGGTGAGATGACTTAAGTCTTTTGATTTTAAGGTAAAGATGCCGTGGAGTCAAGCTGGACTTCTGTGGCTACATGAAAGCATTTTTTCCCCTTGCTAACAGTACAGAGGTTTTTTTGCCTTTGTCTTCTTGCAAGATGTCTTTCTGGCTGACCCTGAATTCAAGTTCTGACTAGACTTGACTCTGCGTACCTTCTGAGCAGAGACAAGGTCACTCAAGTGCTGCGACCTGCTGAGAACCCCTCCCAAAAACAAGACTTATCATCCCCTTCTTTTTAGGGGTGGCAAAATAGCCTATGATGTACAGTACGGCTTTTCTTTGGAAGATTTGCATATGCTTTTATATGCGAGAAGGTGCAGGGAGGCCTATCATATTTCGTTTTTTTCTGTTCCGTTTAAAATGAAGTACAAGAACATAAGAGACTCACAGGTAGCATGATTACTCGTGGGCCAATCTGAGCACAAAGCAGTTCACTGTTGTGCCTGTGCAGATATACTTTTGCTTGATGTTTAATTTTCTTTGCCCAAGGATTAATTTTTTTATAAGTGGTAAGGGATAATTGAAAATATAATCATTTGCCTGTGACTATATTAGACTTCTTCTCCCTCACATTATTCTTTCCTCATACTATCAAATATAAAACTTCTCCCCATACTTATACATGTACTTATAGCATTGATGGGGTAATGCTGTGTCGTGTGTATGTGTGTGTGTGTATGTATGTATACATACAGGTACGTATGTGCGCTTGAGGCTGTTGGCAAGCTCAAATCTTACTCTTCACTTAAGTACACAGTAAAACAAACAATTAAAGGACTGGAGTGTAGCAATGTGATTTTTCTGCTTGAATCCTTGAGTAAAAGATGAGGATTTAGTAACTACTTGTCAAGCAGAGAGATGCAGATTAATTTTATTGTGTGGTTTCATTTTTCCCAGGTACCAGAACACCATGCTGAAGTTGCTTTACAAACGGCTTAGTAGCTCTTGCTATCTAAAAAAGGAGCAGCGTGATGCAATTTTTAAGTATTTTGACTTGTAACACATGCAGTATTTTTCCCTTGGAATCTAATTTTACATTGCTTTACATTGTAGTTACATTGTGTATAGCTTGGCAGTGGAAAAATAAAACAGCATTGAAATGTTGTTTATATCTTAGAAATACTGAAGCATCTTCTACTTGGAATCAGCTTTTCACATCTATATATCTTTGAGTTGACTTATGAGCTAGGCTGTGCTGTGTTGCCTTTGAAAATTATGGTTTCATTATGCTAACATCATGCTAATGGCATTTGGTTGTTTTTTTTTAAAAAAAACTTCATAGATACAGTTACTGATTTTTCATTTGGACACAATTTCTCTGTTAATAGTGCTATTGAGAAAACTAGAGTAACTAAAGTGCAGAGTTTTAGCAATAGTGTACTGCCTTTAATTTTTGGTCAAGAAAAAAAAAATAGCGGTAAGGCTCTTGTACTAGTGAGGCTTGAAACAACAATGAATAAAGCAACACTTGGCTATGGCCTTGCTCATGGTCACTCATGTCTTAGTCACCTCCTGTCTAGATTATTGCAATGTTCCTTACCTGGAGCTGCCCTTAAAGACCATTTGGAAACTTCAACTGCCCAGAAAACAGCAGGATGCACAGTAATAGGTTTTCTCCCAAAACACTCTGATGTGCAAGCTGCACTGGCTTCCAGTTTCATTCTGCATGCAATTCAAGGTGCTGATCATCTGCTTTAAAAGCTCCACATCCATCCATTCATGTCATAGGGCCAGGTTATCTTCAAGACTGCCCTTCCCAAAGGATATCTATCACCGGCTCAGATAATGTGGGCACGTTCCTAGTCTCTTCCCCTAAATATTATCATCTGACTGGAGCTAGGAAGCATGTCTTTTCCCTGGCAGCTTCTGCCCTGTGGAACACTCTGCCCCCAGGTATTTGGCACACCTCCACCCTTCAACCCTTCTGTATTCCGTATTCCAGCTTTGAAGATCTGGTGCCCCCAAGCACCGAGACGACTAATCATACATTACAATGGATTGGTGCCAGGTTTTTGTTGTGTTTAATGTTTTAATGTATTAATCAATTGAGTTTTGCCATTTTAAAATGATTTTATATGCCTTTTAATTTTTGATTGGGAGCTGCCCAGAGTTGGTTTGAAAGATGGGCAGCTATATAAACATTACAAACAAACGTTTTAAAAAAATTGTAATGTTGGTTCTTTGGTGCAAATTCGAATCCCATGCTGAAAACCCACAATGCTTCTCTGTGCTTATAAAATGGAGAGGGTTACTTTTCTCAGGTGGGAATTCCTGTTCCATTTAGCAATAGCAATAGCACTTAGTGCTTTACAGCCCTATCTAAGCAGTTTTTACAGAGTCAGCCTACTGCCCCCAACAATCTGGGTCCTCATTTTACTCACCTCCGAAGGATGGAAGGCTGAGTCATTTAGAAGGCCCTGGTGGAAAACAAAACAAAACACGTTGCCTACACCAATGCCCCTATTTGTATTTAAAGCTATTCGAATAGGTAGTTAGAATCTAATGATAATGATTGTGCTTCTGTTTATCACTCTACTCAATCAGTAAATATACATCGATCCTGTATTCCTGAAGGGATTGTTTTGGAGGAGAGGTGTAGGTGATAAATTTTAAAGACTTTGAAAGGATTTTTCTGTTGAAACCCAAAGAACAGAGGAACTGCCATGTTGTGGAATACACTGAGTCAGAAATGATTGACTTGACAAAGATAGTTTTCTCCATGTTTTTGTATGGAACAGGAATTGAATTGGATTTGTTCTTTTGAAATAGCGCCACATTGAAAGAATTTATACTGCTGGATAGAATGAATTCAGATATTTTGCTAGGTAAGAGCTCACATGCCATAAACAATGGTACATTGATCTGGACCTTAAATAACTAGTTTCCCTAGATCACACTTGCCTTTTAAAGTTTTTCATTGTTGAAATGGAAGACCTATTGTTGCATAAAAAACGATTGACAAGCTTGTAACTCTCAGGATTTTGTTAGCCTGCTACCTTCCTGTCTTTGACAGCAGTGCATAGATCCTAAATGTGTTACCATCTTCAATCTGCTAGACAGGAATGAATAAGAAAAGGAAATCTAAAACTTCTCCTTTTATGGGCGATGTTGTAAAAAGGCTCATGGGATTTGAAGTATGACTGGACATCAATCCTGTAACCTCTCTCCTGCTTACTCCGAGATTGTCAGATGAGGCTGCTGTATCCTGTGAACAATCAAGAAATATTTCCAATCAAATAGTCTTTTTCTCTGCAGGAATCCCCACAGCAGTAGCCCAGCAGATGAAAAAAGATCCTAAAGTGAAATGCATTGTTTATTCATAAACTTGCCATATGTCATTTAATCTCTGCCAGGTTTATGCTGCTTGCATCAGGCACAAGAAGATTTGTGCATTAAAAAGCAGATAAATTATAACCTACATTGCACATAGTCATGTTTGATTTCAAAAAAATGGAACTTCTCAAGAGAAAGTGGAAAGGCAAGATCCCTTCAGAAAGCTTGGTATTATTTAAAACCATGACAATAAGAGGTTCAGACACAGTGTATCACCAAAATTAGGAATATGGCCCCAAAGTCTAAGAAGAGAGGGTGCATGGTTGATTAATATATGTAGTGAGTTTGTATCAGTTGCCAAGCATTGAGTTTGTTAAGTGAGTTTGTATCAGTTGCCAAGCATTCAAATGTAAATCACATAACCATGGGGATGCTGCAATGGTCATAAGTGTGAAAAATGGTCATAAGTCACTTTTTTCAGTGCTGTTATAACTTCAAATGGTCACTAAGTGAATTGTTGCAAGTTGAGGACTACCTGTACTGTGAAAGGAGTTGTTAAGATCAAACAAGAACCATTTACAAAATGGAAGATTACCTAACCTAGCATAATGGGCTGTAAGAATAACCTTGAGCAACGGGAGGGAGCCCCACAATCTAGACTCAGATTGTGATGAAAGATAAAAGTCAGATAAAACAAATTTGAGTCCAAACACAAGTGTAATTTTGAGAAAATGTCTCAGACCTGACCCTTCCTGGTATTCGTAAAGGTAAGGCAGAGAGGAGTGGGAAGCTCAGACTTGCAAGTTTCTACTAGTGTAACCCTATAATAAAAACAGTATTTATAATGTTTTGCTAGTCTGGTCTACCTCAAAGGACTGACATCTAATGAAGAAAATAAATGACTTGCAAAAGAAATTCAAAGAGACAGAGAGGGAGGCAAATAATAATAATAAATCTAAGCAGTATATTGGTAAAACTGTGAAGATAGATAATTAATTATTTGTCAAATATAGTAGAACAGGAAGCCACTCAGGGAGGCTGTGGCTTCTTTGGGTGGAGTCAAAAGTGTTCTAAGAGGAGAAAAGGAAATTACAGAGGAGCTGAATGAATTCTTTGTTTCCATCTTCATAAGAGAAAGATTGGGAGATCTGTGTGCTTGAGCTCCTATTCTCAGGAAGGAAATCAAATGAATTGTGCCATATAGTGAGGAGAAGAAATGTTAGGCCAGGAGTCTTCAAACTTGACAGCTTTAAGACTTGTGGACTTCAACTCCCAGAATTCCTCCTCCAGTCATGTTAGCTCAGGAATTCTGGGAGTTGAAGTCCACAAGTCTTAAACTTGCCAAGTTTGAAGACCCTTGTGCTAGGCCTTACTGACAAGTTGAACCTAAAAAAAAATCACCCAAACCTCAGTGGCATCCACTCAAGGGTTATTAAGGAGCTTAAAGTGGAGTTTGTGGACCTTTTAACTAAAACATGCAACCTCTCTCTGCTATTGATCTCTGGAGTTGAGGATTGGAAGGTAGCCAATGTAACTCCAATTTTTAAGAAGGTCTCAGAGGAAGATCCAGGAAATTATAGGCCTGTCAGGTTAATATCTGTTCCAAGGAAGATAATAGAAACTGCTACGAAAGATAACATTACCAGATTTGGAGACACTGGCCTTGCTCAAGAATACCTAACATGGCTACATTGAGGGAAGGCCCTGTCTAATTAATTTACCAGAACTTTTTTTTGAGTGTGTTAAATAAACTTGTGGCAACTTCATATACTTAGATTTTAAAAAAGTATTTGATAAAGTCCCTCATCAAAGATTTCTCTATAAACTGAATGTTGTACAATTAAAAAAGCAGAACCTCTTGTGAATAAGCAGCTCTGTGAAGGAGATGAACCGTTTCTAAACTTGATAAATAAAATAAATAAACTGGTTAAAAAATAGTCAGCAAGAATACATTAGAGGAATGTAACTAATTAGGTCTCCCATGGTTCCATTCTAGGACCAGTACTTTTTAAACATATTCATAAAATATCTGGCACCAGTCATGACTAGTATAATAGTTAAGTTTAATGATGACACTAAAATGTTCAGAGTGGCAAAAACCAATAAAGGGGTTGTGTTCTTTCAGTGTGAATATATATAAAGTGATCAGTGGTGGTATTTGACTGGTTTGGCACGGTTCTGGTGAGCTGGTAGGAGCGATGAGCGGTGGAGACTGACCCGGATCTCTCTGCCGCTATGCTGTTGGGGTCACCCACCTGCCCGGGCTCCCATACTCACCTTTATCCTCTGAATTTGAAGTGTAGCTGCTTTGCGCGGCACAGGAGAATGTTGTGCGCCAGCTGCTGAAGCGACTGGGATCGTGCAGGCTTGCAGGAGGTGAGTTAGAACGCCTCTGCACCTGCTCAAAGTGTGCGTTTGGTGCGCATGTGCACACAAAGTGTGTGCATGCACACAAAGCGTGCTCACCAAGCCACACCCACCGAACCAGTGGCAATAATATTTGAATCCCACCACTGAAAGTGATGCACATTGGTCCCCAAAATCCAGACTACATATACCGACAAATGAGATCAGAGCTAGCAGTAGCCGATGAGAAAAGAAACCTGGAACTAATGATAAACAGTTCAATGAAGACATTGACATAGTATGAATTCATTGTCAAAAAGGCCAGCAGCGTGTTGGGGATAATAAAAATTATTGAAAATAGGATTGCCAATATCATGATGCCCTTATATAAATTAATGCTGCAACAGCATCTGGAACATTTTGTGCAATTCTGGCCACAAAAGGATATAGCGGAGCTAAAGAAGGTTCAGAGGAGGGCAACTAAAATGATAAAGGGGCTGGAGAAGCTTCTCTTTGAGAAAATATTGTAATATTTGAGGCTTTTTAGTTTAGAAAGGGGGTGAATGGGAAGGGATATGATTGAAGTATACAAATTGAAGCTATTTTTCCCTTTCCCAAATACAGGTAATCCTCGACTTACAACCATAATTGAACCCAGAATTTATGTTGCTAACTGATACATTTATTGAGTGAATTTTGTCCCACTTTACAACTATTCTTGCCACATTTGTTAAGTGAATCACTGCAGTTGTTACATTAGTAATGTGGTTGTTAAGTGAATCTGGCTTCCCCATTGACTTTGCTTGACAGAAGTTTGCAAAAAGTGATCACGTGACCCCGGGACATCGTAACTGTTATAAATATGAACCAATTGATTGTAAATCATGTGACCATGGGGATGCTACAACGGTCATACGTGTGAAAAATCATCCTAAATCACTTTTTTTCAGTGCTGTTGTAACTTCAAACGGTCACTAAATGAACTATAGTAAGTCAAGGACTACCTGTATTAGAACCAGAGGTCCCCAATAGAATTATAATCTGGGAAGAATAAGGACAGATGAAAGGATTTTTCCCCACAGTGTATAATGCAACTTTGGAATTTGCTACTATGAAATGTGCTTGTTACCAGCTTGGCTGGCTTCAGAAAAGAGATGGACCAATTCATGGATGTTATGGTGATCTCCACTGTTAATCTTGATGACAGTATGAAGGCTATCTGCTGCGACACCATTAGGTTTCCTTGTGCAGTTGGTTGGCCACCATGAGAACAGAGAGCAAGACTAGATGGATCAGGGGTCCAATTCAGCAGGGCACTGCATCAGTGGTTGGATTCAAATTTTTTTACTACCAGTTCTGTGGGTGTAGCTTGGTGGGTAGGTGTGGCAGGGGGAGGATACTGTAAAATCTCTGTTTCCTCCCCACCCCACTAACCTGCTTTACAGCTCCATTCTATGCAGGGCAACAAAAGAAGACCCAGCCAATCATCTGGGACTTGGCAGAGAATAGATGGGGGTGGGGCCAGTCAGAGGTGATATTTGCCAGTTCTCTGAACTACTCAAAATTTCCACTATTGGTTCTCCAGAACTGATCAGAACCTCATGAATACCAACTCTGCACTGCACATGATCTTAAGTATCTGCTGCTCTTAACAAATATTACCTGTTTAGGAAGAGCAACTGATCTTTATCTGACTGCTAAGCTATCAGTCTTCCCAATAATAAGATAAGAGTTTTTGTTAAAAGGTTGGGCATACTTCTGGGTTTTATTTTATGGTACAGTATATGAACTTTCAAATTGTTGTTGAAAAAATTCTTTTTTTTCCATAGAGCTGTCTCGAGTGTCCAGGTTGGGAGGAGCTCCAGTCTCGGCTCTCACAGGCTGAGCTTGAGATTCAGGCACGCCTCTCACCATCACGTGGTCCTCCAGGCGCGCCCCAGTTTTTTGCTCAGCCTCGTGGCAGTCAGGCTGGTTTTCCTTTTGCTCCTGGTCGTTCTAGCACCCTTGTGTTTTTTTTTTTTTTGATCAACTTGGACTCTCAGACAGCGCAGGAAACTGAGGTTTGAGCTCCCTAGGGGCCTTTTTCTTCTAAGGGGAATTGTTTCACTATCCTTTTAGGGAGAATCCAGAGCTTCGAGCGCTGCCCCCCTCCGATTGCTGCCTTTTGCTCCGTGCAGAAGCTGCATCGTTTCTTTCCTGCCTGGTTTTGTTCTTTGGCGTTTCCCCCCACGAACCCTCTAACCCAGGAGATGCTTCCCTGCCTCTCCCAGGTACTTCTTTGTGGCCTCCGGGCCTTTTTAACTTCTCCTGGGTGATAGCCGCCGCTGGGGATTGCCTCGTCATTGCGCCCTCCATTTTGGGCTCCCTGTGGTGTCAGCCATCTTGGGAGTGGCAGGAGTCGCCGCCATCTTGTGTGGGCCGCATGGCCGGGCGCCATTTTTCAGAGGCCTATAACAGGGTTTTTCTTAAGGTTTTATAGGCAGACTCCGGACTGCCTATATCCTTGCCTGTTTGCACTTAGTTTCTATCAGGCTAACCAGGGTTAGTTGGCTCTGTAGCCCTTCCCCCAGCAGGCGAGTTAGCAGCTCTGCCATCCCCTTCCCCGTCCGTCCGGCAGGGTAGCTGCCTGGCGTTCAACTTTTGGCTAATTGGCTTCTGGGCTAGGCCCTGCTGTGCAACAGCCTCCTATATTAAATACAAAAAATTTTTGATCAAAGGGGGTGCGAAACGTGCTCTAGGATCCCCGCCTCTCGTAGGCCGCATCCAAACGTGCAACTGTCCGAGGACCCATGATGGCACTTTACTTTAAAATTTTTGGTTGGTAGCCCCAGGGACGCCTGCCACTGCTCGAGGCCTACCTGCAGGCCGCATTGTGTTTGATTCCTGGGCAGATCCTTGGAATGTCCAAATCCCTGCTGGTACCTTGCAATCCTGCCTTGGTACTCCTCTAGATATAGGAGTCTACTGGCTACACAGTCTCTCCCCAGCAAGGAGGTAGCAGCTCCGCCATCCCCTTCCCGGTCCGCCCGGCAGGGGCGGTTTTAAGCGTCCATCTTTGGCAATTGGCTTCTGGGCTGGGCCCTACTTCTCAACAACGTGCAAAGCACCTCTGTTGCCCTTGACCTAGGGGGTGCGAAGCAGAGTACTGGGTTTCCCGGCCCCTGCTTAGGCTGTGTCCAGCCTTGTTAATCACCTCACGTTAATCAAGAACTTTTCCTCCTTTCTCCTCTCCAGATGGCAGGCGACAATGCATCTCGTGGCACTTCCCTGAAGGCCAAGGCTAAATCTCACCACCTGCGCAAACAAGCACAGGAAACATCCAAAGCCTCTCAAAGGGATGCCCTTAGGCGACACAGGGCCCTTGAAAAGGAGATTGACAGGCTCTAAGGAGTCAAGCTCTGTGCCTCTGGACCCTTCCAATCCCACTCCCTCTACCTCCACCCATCCTCCCTCCTCCCCTGCTTCTGCCTCTCCATCGCAGCCTGGACAGGCCCCTGAGGCCACCTTCCTCCCCGCTGCTGCAGGTCTGCACCCGGAGGAGCCTCACCCACCCCACGGTGGAAATCCCCGAAAATCTCAAGCGAGCGATGGAGCTGGCCATCCGGCACGGGATAGCACAACAGTTTCAGCAGCTGACCGGTCTGGCCCCTAGGCCTGAGGCCCCCGAGGCTCGAGGATCAGCAACTTCGCATGGTCAGGTAGCTCTCCACGGGGACTTGACCCTGCCCTTGGAGATGGAGGAGATGGAAGCCCAGGAACTGGGGACCCTACCCTCTTTGGGGACGAGGAGGATCTCGAATTGGGGTCTGTCGTAGACAGTGAACTCCTCTTGGGAGCAAGCCCCCAGAAGGGGACATGTCGGAGGGCGAGGGCCTCTCTCCAGGCCAGCCCGCGTTTCTGGGGCTGTTTAAACCACATCTATTTAGGTCCCTCCTGTTCAAGGCCAGGAATACCTCGGGCCTGAACCCTCCCCCCACCCAACCCAGCGGCATCGGGGTTCCTCCCGACTCCATTTTCTCCCAGCCTGTGGTGGAAACCGAAGTGATTCCTGTCCCACCCATATTCTCTGACATGGTCTCAAGGCAGCTAGCCTCCTCGGGGCCTCCTCCCCCTCCCAACGCCCAGGACAAGCGGTTTCAATCTCTACCTTGCTCGATCCCCCCTGTGGAGCGAGCCCGTGGTAGGTCTGGCCTCCCGCTCAACTCCCAGCGAGTCCCTCGAAGCTCTCCAGCCCGAGGACAAGCGAGCTGAACTGGCCCTGCGCCGCGCTCATCTCTCTGATGCCTGGGCGGTCAGGGCCTCCACGGCCGCGTCTTTTTCACCAGAACCTCCATCAAGTGGCTCCAGCAGCTCAAGCAGCACGTCCCCGCAGCTAATCTCAGAGCGCACCAGGATATTGCCAAGATCCTGGCCGCAGCCAGTTCTCTGCAGACGCCACCTTCCAGGCTGCAAAATTCTCCACCAGGGCCATCTCGTCCCAGGTCACTGCCCGTCGCCTTCTCTGGCTTCGCCACTGGCAGGCGGACGTAAAAAACAAGGCTAAGCTAGCATCAGCCCCCATCTCTGGGGGAAGCTATTTGGACCGGTTCTCGACCCATTCCTGGCCGAGACCCGCAACAAGCGCAAATATCTCCCTTCTCTTGCTAGGAGGTCTGATTTCAGAGGTTCCTCTCCTCTTCTCGCCAAGGTTCTTCCCGCTCTTCCTCCTTCCCCAGGTACTACCAATCATCTCCCTACAGGCCTCCCGACCGATCGGAACCAGACAGGTCCGGAGGCACCTCGTCAGGAAGCCCTCCCGGGGATCCGGGAGAGGTTCGTTCCGTCGTCCCGATAATGCAGTCACCCCCAGGTGGCTGCCCCCACCAAAAAAAAAAAAAAAAAAAAAAAAAAGAAAGAAAGAAACAAGTATAAAGGCGAGGAGAAGGAGAGCAAGAAAGCCAATCCTCTTCAGGCTTCTCGCCTAGTCTGGCTCCACTCTGACACTTAACTCCTGCAAAATCTCTTTCTCTTCAGCCTTGCCCAAACTGTTGGGAAGCCTAATCCTCATATCTGCCTTACCTCTCCATACCAAGACTCCCGGTAGACCATACGGCTCCCGGACGCAGGTTCATAGTCTGGAGCACCCTTGTCCTCCTCACCTTGCCCCAGGGCATCTGGCCGGCAACACATTTATCCCCACCCCATGTTAGCTGGGGTTCCTTCTCTGGGCCCCGGCCCACAGCCTCATAATCCAGATACACGGACCCCTTGCCCTGGTCCTCACTACTACCCTTAGTTCCCTCTGGGCGGTCCTCGGTCAGTTGGCTCTTGAGCAGGGCCGACCGCCTCGCTCTGGGCGGAACCAAACTTGGTCCCCACTAGCACAGGTCACAGTTTGGGAACTCCTTACGTCTCCCCTCCATCATTCTGACCTGGAGTTCTCTCAGGGGGTTCCCAACAGGGTCTATCCCATAACACCCTAGGGCGTCCCATTGCCACCCTCATACGGTGACCCTCCGGTTGAGGGCGCCTCCCCTCACTCTGGCTAGGTCTTTTCAGGGAACTTCCATCCTCGCCTCTGCCCGGGCTCCTCGTGCCGGGTCCCTAACAAGGTTTTGGCCGCTCTACCTAGTCTCCTTGCCCCACGGTCTCAGTAAGCATCTGTGGCATCCCGGCAGGGCTACCTTTAGACAGCCCCGTCTCCTTCATCAGGCCCTCTCGTTGAGGCATTCCAACCTCCGAGGGGTTCTCCTGTTGGCGTGCCCTCCAGCGGGTCATCAGGGTTCCAGGAGAGGTCCCATTCCAGACGGGAGCCCGCCCGCAGGACTAGCCAAGCTTTGGTATATCCCAACCTGGACACTCGAGACAGCTCTATGGAAAAGGGCGTTGGTTCTTACCTGATACGCTTCTTTTCGTAGAGCTGTTGAGAGTGTCCAGCCCCACCCGTAGGCCGTCTGGTGGGAAACCCTGCTGTTCGACCGAGCAAACTAATATTTTTTCCTGAGTAAGATGAGAACAGGACCTTCCTTCTCGTCTTCGCAAAACTGGGCGCGCCCGGGAGGACCATGTGATGGTGAGAGCGTGCCTGAATCTCAAGCTCAGCCTGTGAGAGCCGAGACTGGAGCTCCTCCCAACCTGGACACTCTCAACAGCTCTACGAAAAGAAGCGTATCAGGTAAGAACCAACGCCCCATCTAATGTGGGGCGGGGGGGGGAGGTATGACCTGTTTTGAAAAAAATAATTTTATGAAATAATTTTAAATCTTCCTATATCAGAAGTTCATATTGTAAAGTTCTTCTCTGTCTGAAATTCTCAGCTCATTAGTCAAGTGTACCAATGAGACTATATGCCTATATTTAATCATCAAAAGCTTTGGAAGCAGCCATCAAACCCTCAACCTATTACCAAATTGTAATTTTTAATGTGATAAATGGAAGAAATTACCTGAGGACTAAGCCCATAACATTACATTCATATTTGTATTTCATTAAGTTAATTGAATTTAATGTTTATACTGGCTCTGTTTACATTTTGCAGTGTAAACTCGGGCCTGCAGTTCAAAAGCAGAGTATTCCCCCCTCCCCAATTTTTTGTATTCCTACCTGGCTATAGAAGAGTATATTTATGAAAGACCATAAGTATATTTGGTAAGCTATTATGATGTGACCATTCAGTTCTTTCACCCCAGATGGTATTTAATCATTCAGGTTTTGCTGGTGATCCTCTGAAATTATTATTTTGAAATTATACTTTCTATCTCCACAATCATTTTAATTCTTTTGAATCCAGGTTTTTTCTTCTTCGTGAACTAACACACAAATCATAGTGATATGATGATTATAAAAACGAATACATGCTGAAGTTCAGCTGTTTGATGAAGTGAACTGTTAAAATTTGGAAGAAAATATTTTTTTTGATCAGAACCTTTTAAAAATGCAATGAAATAATTTAACCCTCTTTTATTTATTTTCTGTGGAAAGCTAACATCCCTCCTGGTTATGCTGTGCTGATAGACGTAATTAAAAGCTCATAGATCATGAAAATTGCACAGCTACTGTAGCCATCCTAGCTAGATTAGAATAAGTGAAGCCAGGGCATATTTGTCACTGAGGTATTGTAGAAAAGATATTTGGAAATATGCTTCATATGCTGCTTTGAAATGGTGCGATTCTCATGACCAACTTCTGGAACAGATTGTTAGGATTGTAGGAGGTTGTCAAAAGCAGATTGATATGGTTAAGATATTTTTATTCTAGATTCCATTTTCCTCCACAGAGAGGAAACTAGGGATCTATTTGCACTCTCTATGGATCCAATAGCAACTTTAAAAAGTGGGGAAATGGAAGTCATGCAGATTTGCAAAGTGTAAACCTAACACTATCAGATATATGGAAAAGAGATGGTTGTACTTGACTGATGAGTGACAGGAGAGGCCACAATAGTGAAACCCAAGATAGATTCCCTTTCTTTTAATTTAGTTTTAATTGAAATTAAATATGGTGAATATGATTGCCTCTATGTACTATTTCTTCCCTTTTATGACAATAAGGGTAAAAGTTTCCCCTTTTATCTGACTCTTGGGAGTGTTGCTCATCTCCATTTCTTAGCCAACAGAGTCATTAGTGTCCAAAGACATTTCCATGGTTATGTGGCCAGCATGACTACCTGTATATGCTGAGGCACACAGAACTCTGTTGCCTTCCCACCAAAGTGGTACCTATTTATCTACTCTCATTTGCATGCTTTTGAACTACGAGGGGGAGAGGAGCTGGAGCAAGGAATGGAGCTTGGGTTTTGAACCCAAGCTAACAGCTTTCCAGCTGATAAGCTCAGCATCTTTACCCGCTGAGCCATGGTGCCCCCTTTACCACAATACAAACTATAATTTGGTGGGCCATTATCTCCTTGGGCAATTTCAGTCACCCGGGTGGCTAGGAGTAGGGCAAATAAAAACTGAGAACTATACATGCAAAACCTATGCTTTTTCTTTCAACTAAAATCCCTTATAGTGGTTGGTTACTCCTCAATATATTCTTGTTTCCTTAATGGGCAGCATAGAGATCCCTGAGTTGGTAACTTTTGGCGCATTTGGTACAGGAGGCTTGGATCACTTGGCAGTATGCTTTGCATGAAATAAATCTCTGCACGTCGGAAAAGAGCTTGTCAGGGAGGAGGCCTGATTAGAATGCCTCCCCCCACTTTGATTTGTGGCTCCATTGAAAAATAGGATGCCAGCCCAAAGGCACAGAATTTCACTTTCTATTTTACATATTGGCAAATCTGCATAATTGAAACTCAGCTTAAAAAGAAAATGGGGCCTTGCTGTTTTGAGTGAAAGCCAGGTAACAATGCTAGTGGCTAATGAAGAATGGAAGAATTGGCTGTTGTAGGATTTGTTAAGAAATGAAGGCAAATGAACAGAAGAAACATACCAGTATATTTATATATACTCTGTTCTGAGTAAAGAGGAGGATGGAAATTGTACAAACATAATTTACTGTGGTGCTCTTTTGTTTCTTGTACCTACATGAAATATGTTTTGGGATGTTTTGCTGAAGCTATTTTCTAACCTTAGCTATATCCATTAGGACCAATATTTGTGGGTGGGGAGACAGTGGAAATTACAGTTGCTTAAGATATTTGCTCATGGCGACCTTTGGTTCAATGGCAAAGAACTGGGGAAGGCACATTTTCAGCTAACAATGGAAGGTAATCTAGTTGTTTTGGTTTGATAGAACACTGGATGAATTATAATGTTTTATAATTTATTTGTTTGTTTTTTATTTATTTATTTATTTAGTCAAACAATTATTAGATAACAGGTATAAGTATAAACATGGTTATAAATACATGAAATGGATACGAATAAGAAAAAAAAAAGAAACAATAGGACAGGGATGGTAGGCACATTTTGGTGTGCTTAATTGGTTGGTTTGCTGATTGTGGGTTGCAGCAGGTTGCTTCAAGGACTTTCCTACACAATCCAAAACATGGCAACTGATGCCTATGAAGCAGATTGATAATGTGCCTGGATTGAAGAGCACACCTTAATGTTCATGCACCTGTTTGTGGCCTGTTGGCCACCGGCCTCTCCAGCAGCTGAATCAGAGGAGGAGTAGGAGTGGGAGGGTCACCATCTGGACAACTTGGGAGCTCCGAGGGAAAAGAGGGAATGGAGCTGGAGAGAGAGAGAGAGAGAGAGAGGGAGAGCCTGGGCCATCCGTCAGCCCTCAGATGGCGAGTCAACAGGACCCAGGTCTGGAGGTGGTTGATGAAGAAGAGGAGGAACAGCTGGGTCCAGTGCTTTCCATTGTGCAGAAGGCAGAGATGAGAGCAGTGAAAGCTGTGAACTGATCCTGAGGAAGAAAGAGCCACCGCTGCTAGCGAGGCCCCACCCTAGCTCTGGGGATAAAAGGCAGGGGGTGGAGATCAATAGGTGTGGCAGACAACAATTTATCTTCTGGCCGGCTGGACTTGTTAGCCTGCGAGAGAAACTTTTTGCCGGAGCTGCTGGCATTCCTAATAAAGGAAACTTTTGAGTTCATGTCACAGGGTTTGTCATATTTGGGGAACTGGGCCAGAACAACAAGTTTTATACATGAATATGTATGCCATTTGATTTCTCTTTTTAGTTTTCTTTACTTCACCATTGTTTTAACTCCCTCATATGAGTTTGTGTGCTGTGAAGCTAATTTTTCAAATATTTTCTTATGGAATCCATACTGTGCCTGCTTCTGTTGGGTTTAAGTTCATTTTTCCTTGCTTTACTCAACAAAAACGAGTAGACTCCGCAGGTCTGCTCTGTCCAACTGGGAGAATCTTAGAGGTTGATTAATTCAGCTGCAGTTAATAAAGGCATGGCCACTTGTTTTCAAAACACTTGAGGCATATCATTCTGTACTTACAGATGCAAGATAGCTTAATTGTAAGTTTCATGTCCAAGAATTCTGGCAATTGTATTTTGGAGTAGAAAACAGAAGTCACTCATAGCAGCTGGAATTCAAATACACAGAGTTTTCTTATCTGTGAAGGAAACTGCAGTATTAAACTTGGTATTTTAAATTACAGATCAATTAGATGTTGACTGTTTTGATGCTTGTTTCATCTTGATTGTATCCCCATAGTTTGCTAAGCCAGAACTGTGTTTTGCATTTTCTGGGGTGTGAGATTGGATTGAATTAAGGTGGGGGCTTTTTCATTCCTTGCATGGAAAAACCTTCCTACAGAAAAACAAATGCTTGATTTTATCCCTTCTCCTTACTCAGCAGTTTTTCCTAATCAAAATTGTAGCTTTCCATTGTAACGTCTGCCCTATTTTGCCAGGATTTAAAAAAAAAACAAAGCAAGAATTTCAAAGCCCTTATTAATACCATTTTTAAAGTAGCAGATTTCGCTGTAGTGCTCAGTGAAGGTGGATTAATCTGCTGAATGCATAGCTGTCAATTACAGCGGCATAATTCAGATTTATCTAGAAGGAATTCAGTGCCTTCAACAATGACTTAATACTGTATATAGCTAAATATTTCTCAATAAGAAAAGAAAGGAGATAGGCAGCAACAGCCGTGAATGGAAGTTGCAGTCTACATCTGAGTGGTTTGCAGCGAAAATTCAGCTCTTAGCAAAACGTACTTTAAATTGGAAGTAGACATTCCAGGGCTGTCTGAAAATTCTTGCATGTCACAAGAACCCCAATTACTGTATCTATTTTTATTTGACAATGCTGATTTCTAAGTTTGCTGCTGTTGGGACAAAAGGAGGGGGATATGATTGGATAGACAATATTTCCAGTTTATTTATTTATTTTTATTTATTTATTTGATTTGTCAATCGCTTACAAGATAACAGGTATAAGTATATACATAGTTATGAATACATGAAATGGGTACATATAAGAAAAATAAAAGAAACAATAGGGCAGGGATGGTAGGCACGTTGGTGCGCTTATGCACGCCCCCTACAGACCTCTTAGGAAAGGGGTGAGGTCAATAGTAGACAGTCTAAGGTTAAAGAGTTTGTGGTTTGGGGAAGAAACCACAGAGTCAGGTAGAGTATTCCAGACATTGACCACTCTGTTGCTGAAGTCGTATTTCCTGCAATTAAGTTTGGTGCGGTTAACCTTGAGTTTGTATCTATTGTGTGCTCTTGTATTGTTTTGGTTGAAGCTGAAGTATTCATTGACAGGTAGGACATTGCAATGTATGATTTTATATACTAAGATCAGACCGAAGGCGGCGTAGTTCTAGGTTTTCTAGGTCTAGCATTTTGAGTCTGGTGGCATAAGGTATTCTACAATGAGTAGAGGAGTGGAGAACTCTTCTTGTGAAATATTTCTGGACTTTTTCAACTTTGTTAATATCAGATACATAATGTGGGTTCCAGACTGATGAGCTGTATTCGAGTATTGGTCTCGCAAATGTTTTGTATGCTCTAGTTAGTAGTGTGATATTACCAGAGAAAAAGCTACGTAGGATTAGGTTAATAACTCTTAATGTCTTTTTGGCTATGTAGTTACAGTGGGCTCTAGCACTTAGATCATTAGAGATGCGTACTCCAAGATCCTTTACAGAGCTTGGATCATCAACATGGTCTTGACTATTCAGCTTATATTTTATTTTCTGATTTTTTTTGCCAGTATGTAAGACAGAGCATTTATTTGTTGAGATTTGAAGTTGCCATTTGTTTGACCATTCTGATACATAGTCAAGATCTTTTTGAAGGGTTGCAGTATTGTCTGTGGTATTGAACAGCTTTACATCATCAGCGAAGAGAACGCAGTTGCTCTTAATATGATCACAGAGGTCATTTATGTAGAGTATGAAGAGAGTTGGTCCTAGAACACTGCCTTGGGGGACACCACTATTGACAGGTACAGAATTTGATAGGACACTTCCAATTTTGACCATTTGTTGTCTATTTGACAGGAATGCTTCTATCCAGTTATGCAGTTGTCCAGAGATACCATAAGATTTTAGTCTTAGGAGTAGTTTGTTGTGTATCACTGAATCAAAGTCTTTACAGAAGTCTATGTAGATGGCATCTATTGCTTTGCCCTGATCGAGTTGTGTAGTCCATATGTTTTTGCAGTGTAAGAGTTGCAGATTACAGAATAGTTTTTTTCTGAAACCAAATTGTTTATTGGAGAGTAGGTTGTTCGTCTCTAAATGGAGGATAATGGATTGGTTAATAATTGATTCCATGACTTTACTGGTGACGCAGTATAAGGAGATTGGTCTGTAATTTTCAACTAGGCTGGGGTCTCCCTTTTTGAAGATGGGGATGACCGTGGCTTGTGACCATAGGTTAGGCAAGGAGCTGGTCCTGAAAGATTTTTCAAAGATTATGCTTAGAGGTTCTGCTTTGGCAGTGGATAGCTTTTTAAAGAAGTAGGCACATATTCTGTCCGGTCCAATTGATAGAGATAGTTTTAGATTGCGTAGTGCTTTTTCAACTTTGTCTTCTATGAAATTGATATGTATTAGATCATTGTAGTTTTCTGTGGTTTGGCTAGGAAATACTGGGCATGATCCATTGCTGTTTACAAATACTGAGCCAAAGAATGTGTTAAAGATGTTGGCTTTAATGGTGTCGTCATTGCATTATTTACCATTAGGTCCTATCAGGGGTGGGATGGACCTTGAGTCTTTTATTTTGTTGTTTACAAAATTGTAAAAAGCGCGGGTGGAATTGGTGCGTAGAAGGTTTTCCTCTTGTTTAATGTGATAATTGGTGCATTCAGTCTTTATCTGGTGGCATAAATTTTTGTATCGGCTTTTGAAGTTGGCAACGTGATCAGATTTGTTTTTCTGCCAGAGTGATCTCTTTTTGGATTGAAATTTCCTTATTGTTATGGGTAATCTGTTTTTTTGTTTTTGTTTTGGGAGTTGTTATTGGTACATATAGTTTGATGACTCTTTCGACTTCAAGTAAAAATATGTCATAATGGTCTTCAACAGTATTGCATCCAGTGAATAGAGATTGCCAATCAAGGGTTGAAAGATCCAAAGGGATGATCCCAAGTTGGATCAGGTTTTGTGACAACAGCAACAGAAGCCTCAGTGAGAGGCTTGATAACGTTATCCTCACTCTCCAGAATGACTACTTGGTCTTTTCAGGAAGACTTCCTGATCTGTGAACATTGCAGTATTTGCAAAGACAATTTTAGCCAAAGCAAGGACTTTCACCTTGTCCACTCAGATTAGTATAACAATACATGTACAAGAGAGCCCTCCCCTCCCGTCTCCCCTGAAGCTTTAACTAGGGAAAGTCACTCCTTGACCTCTATAGTTTGGTGAAGAAGCTATCATTGTGAGAACTGCAAAGTTACAGGAATACTCTCCTGTTTTTTTAAAAAAAAATATCCTTAAACAAAAGACACAGTGTGACCTGGCCCATTTGCCAGTTGGAGCTCTTTGTCCAAACTAGAGCAGCAAAGGTTCGCCTTTGCTTGACTTCACCCATTGTAAACCAACCGCGAGGGCCAGAAGCAAGAGCCCCAGAGTCTTAGGGGAGTAACCATTCTTCAGCCTCCTTGGCATCTAATTTTGTATCATTAGGAGGCAAGTTTAACCAGGACAGACAAATGTTTGCATTAATTGCTTCACATCTGTCAAAATAAAGCTCCCCTGGATAGCAAATGGGTTTATTTCCAGAGTAGAGCTCTTTCCTATCTACGGTATCAGACTTGGCAGTCCCAGAAGTTAAGCTTTCAGTAAAGCCTCTGTGGAGGAGCTGGCAAAGTATACACAGACTCTTCTCCTGAATAAAGTAGATATGAACACTTCGCCTCATCCCTTCCTCACCTCCAAAGATCTGCAGAAAAAGTTACATGTTTGTAGGAGACCAAATCAAGAGAAAAAGTAGCAGATCACGTGAATATTGGCACACTATGGATATTACCACACACTGGTAGAATTGATCTTTCGGTTTATTAATTTATTTATGGCCTAGGCTTTCCTTACTGCTCAGAGTGGCCTATAGACTCCTCTGGGGTAAAACAACAATGACGACAACAATAACTATGCTTCTTGCTGGATGCTTATGTCTTTTCTGTGATTCAAGTGATGTTAATAGGTGTGTGCTATGCAATTGTAGAGAAAGAGTAGCAAATAACAGAACAAAGAAGCTGTTGCTGATACTGTTTGGAAGAAAGGTACAACTTAATGGCATACTTTTCATGTGCCAATTGCTAAATTCTGGTGTTCCTAATTAGTCCTGAGACCGACTGTGCACTACTGTACTTTGTATGATTTCCCTTCAAGGTAAAGTTTTGCTGGAAAGTCTTACAGTTTCTATTTTATGTGATGGCCTTTCTGAGATGTTGCCTTGTAGTAAAAGATTGGGTTCAAGCCAGGTTCAAGTTCATCCTAGCAATGGAAGTTCATGAATGACTTTGTGCCAGCCATAGTTGACTTTCCTTAGTCCATCGTGTCTTACAGGATTATTGTTACTGGTTCATAATGAAAAGGAGATTCCCACGTAAGCTGCCTTGAGGTCCTGGAGGAAAGATATGTTATATCTCTAATAAGAAACAAAATTGAAACAGGAAGGCAGGATAAAAAAGGCAGTGGTATATACAGTTCGTTCTAATATTCCTATCTATTTTATGTGAGGCTGTACTTATTATTGATAATGATTGATATAAATGTTTCCACTTGAGACTGGAACCTACGGAATCTGGCAATTGCATTTATATGTAATGAGATATTTTTGGTTATAGTGGTCTGCTTGATTTCCTACCATGAAACCAGATCCATTCCATTATGTTTTGAGGCTGAGGAAGGAGTCGCAAAGGGACTTGCTTTGGTGCTGGAACTTATTTACATCTTTTGAACCATTAAGAAAGCCTTCAATTTAAGACTATATTCATATACTAAGCCTGGATTTTTAAACTATGATTAGCTGAGCAGAAAGAAATCTGCCCAAAGAGCAATGGAGCAAAATATCAGCTCGTAACTGACAGGATGATTTTGGAAAACGGCAAGAGAAGGAAGACCAACCTAAATGTAGCATAGTTTGAGAGCCTCAGTGGCACAGTGGTTAAAATGCAGGACTGCAGGCTACTTTTGTTGACTACCGATTACCTGCAATTTGGCAGTTCAAATCCCACCAGGCTCAAGGTTGACTGTCCTCTGTTTTGGCCAGGGAAGGTTTTGATTCCTTTTCTCATCATCCCTCTGTATGCAGGTTTCTAAGTGGGGGCGACTATCCTGCGTCCTCCTGTTGTTCGCAGATTTCCCACGTGGGATCTCCCTTCAGTTCTACAGGCCCTTACGGGGCCTCCCTTTGAACCCTTTAAGTCAGTTTCTCTTCAAATGATGACTTTTAAGGTGGCATTTTTGGTGGCCATCACTTCGTCCAGGAGGGTGTCGGAGTTGACGGCTTTTTCCATTAGGCAAGATCTTTGTGTGTTCCACGAGAACAGGGTGGTATTGAGATTAGATCCCATGTTTGTTCCTAAGGTGAATTCCTGGTTTCACCGGGTGCAGGAGGTGGTGTTGCCTAATTTTTGCCCCAAGCCACAACATGAGTTGGAGCGTAGGTGACACAGGCTGGATGTAAGGCGGGCCCTCAAGATTTATATCAAGAGGACAGCAGAATTCCGACGATCGGAGGCCATGTTTGTGTCCTTTCATCCCACCTCCTCGGGTACCAAGGTGGCTCCCTCAATGATTGGGAGGTGGATTCGATCTTACATCACCAAGTCCTACCAAGCTTTGTCCCTGCCAGTGCCTACAAACATCATGGCCCACTCCACTAGAAGCATGGCTGCTTCAGCTGCCTGGTCTAGGCAGACTTTGCTGGAGGAGATTTGCAGGGCGGCTACGTGGGCGTCGCCATCGCTGTTCATATGTTATTATAGGTGATTCCTTTGCTTCAGCGGATGCCTCCTTCGGACAGAGGGTGCTTCAGCTGGTGGTTCCATAGTCGGAGTGACCTGCCCAGGCGTTGACCCTCCCATGGACATGCGAGCTTTGGTATGTCCCGTTTCCTGGACACTCTTAGCAGCGTGTATGAGAATGGGTGTTGGTAGAATTACCTGAGAACACCCTTTCTATATATGCTGCAAAAGCGTCCAGCCTCGCCCTAGTTCATCTGAGGGGCATTGTTTAGTTCTAATGTGTTTGTTTATCTTCCAGAGACACGTTATGTCTGTCAAGAATCTTCTCCTAAAAGATGGTGAGCAGCCAAGGCTGATTGGGTTTATAGTGGCAGGCCCAGCTCTATGACGTCAGTAGGAGGAGTCATGCCCATTTCCTGGATACTCTTGCAGCGTATATAGAAAGGGCGTTCTCAGGTACTTCTACCAACGCCCATTATGTTTTACTATTGCATTGCTCAGTGACAGAGTTGCAGGTCCTGACCATCGGAATTGACAAATCACCACCAGTCAATTGTAAAAGGCAGTTTTACTTGGAACAGCTTATATCATGCAACAATACCTTTAATATAATCAAACAAAAGCATCTGCCTATCCTAAGTCCCTGGGAAGGACTCTATGTAAAAATGCCAAATCCAGTCTGAACACCTGGCTGATTGTATGATGAACCATAGAATATTAGTAGTAGTAGTATACATTATTCAGTATTCAGTAATTCCAACTTAATTTAGTAAATGATTCTTTGAGTTTTAAGACCCAAGTGCATAACTGATTTTAAATGCCAAGATGTAGTGTTCCTGGTGTGCTGCTCTGTGCCTAAATGGCTGATGAAGATGTGAACTTTGAATGTTGATGTGAACTTTGAATTCCAGAGAAAAAGAGAAAAGGAGGACAGAAGGTTGAAAGCAAGAAAATATGAATAATATCCCTCCTGAGAATAGTAATCTGGCTTGCTTAAGTTCCTTTGTGAGCTAGAAACAAACCACTGACTTTTGTGGCTGCTGCTGGCTGCAGTCCTTAAGTGTTGGCCATTGAAATGGAAGTGTGTGAGCTCTCCAGTGCATTAAGTTCGTTCTTCCTCTCTGCACTGCATTCCAGACTGGAAAGATTATAAAAACCTTGCCAAGCCTTCTCTTTTCAATGACTACATGTTACCATGATACTGCAATCTAATTTGGCTTTGAAGTCCCTTGCCATAGTGATGTAGTTCATTTACTGTTACAAGTGCTTTACTACAAAAGTTTCAACTGGCATGACTCTGTGCACTTGGCTAGTTGTGGTTTTGCTTTGATGTGGACAGGGGAGCAGCGTAGTTGTTATATAAAAGGGGACAAGCTGTACTCAGGAAGTCTAGGATTCCATTTGCTACTTCTTTGCCCTAACCAGGTGGGGATCACAGTACCTTATGTACAAATGTTCTGAGTTTACTTTAAAAATTTAGGGTGTTGTCTGAATGGTATTTGGGGGGATTTGTCAGAAGAAAAACTTCATAGTTTAAAGCAGGTGTTGTCAAATGTCATCACGGCATCATCATGTGATGTATTGGGACTTTTCCCCTTTTGCTAACCTGGGTGTGGGCATGGCCAGTGCGTGATGCATCTGGCCTGTAGGCCACGAATTTGATAGCCCTGGTTTAAAGTATTCAGTAATTGTGACTGCTCTCATAAAGCCCCTTGATGGAAGGGAAAAGATGGGATTCCGTAGATAAGAGAAAAAGCATCCCTACAACTTTGGTTTTTTTAACCTGTTGGCTTATTTTTGAAAACATCAAGAATAGAGTTGCCCTTATATAGGAGATGGGTGGCATAAAAATTAATAATCTCATAAGGAAACCTGTCACTATATAATCTTATTCCTTGCTCAATATTCCTTGTTGTTTTTGAAGTGTGATATTAAAAAAATATCAAGTTATGTGGTAGTGGTTGCTTTCAAAGATAAGGATGTGCTTGCTATTGTTTTAAGGCTACTGCACAAACCTGTTTATATTGAACATGGCAAGGAGAGGAAATCTCTGCTTTTCCAGATGTTTTGGATGAAATTTCTCTCACTCAGTAAAATCAAATCCTTTATTATGGTCAATGACCAGATATTGGTACAATTTATCAGGAGTATTACAAGAGCGGTGGAATGCAGGAAGGTGACATATCTACATTCATTTTACTCACTGGAGCAGTTAGAGTGTCAGATGATTTATGTACAAACTAGCTTGTTGTGATTTCATTTCAACCTCTTCTTCCCCATCCAGATCCTTAGAGCCTCCGTGCATTTTGATATAACTGTAAATAAGTGTATGTTCAGTAGGATCAAAGTACCCTTTGGTATGATTTAGGCTTAATTCAGTAGCCTACTTTCTTTTTAAAAATGGAACAGCTTATGAAATATAAAAGGTAAAAAATTATCCTTCATTTGGGAGTGATACCTGAGCATAGAATATAGGCAGTCACTGGGTTACAAATGAGGCCTGTTTCTAATTCTGTTTTTAAGTTGAATGTGTAGATAAGTCAGAACAGTTATTTAGTATTAGTTAACCAAATGTTATTTTAGTATACATTATATATGTTACCTCCAAACCATATACAACACTCAAGAAATACTTCCAAATACACTTAGACATCATTAAGATAGTGTATAATAGAAATATTCACTGATGTTTAATTGTGGTTAATGATCAACATAAACCACAGTTTGCCTGGTTTCAGCAATGTTGTCAGCTTTAAACTCCTGAAAAGAACGCATGAATTGGAGGCACAGTTTGTTCCACATTCCTTTCATATTTGACTGTTTCATTCCACCCCCCAAATCAGCAATATTTTTGATAGAATATAGATGTTATAATTCTTCCAGAATTCCTTTAAGCTCATCACATCATCTTGGCTAGCCTTGGCTGCTTGTGAGAAGATCTGCCATAAATAATAGGCTTTAAAGGAGGCTGTGATTCCCTCATCCATTGGCTGAAGTAGTGATGTGGTATTGGGAGATAAAAATATGACTATTACATTAGATTACAATCCTCTAGAGTCTAGATTTCTTGGATATCCAGGTGCATTGTCAAAGACAAGTAGAATCTTGAAAGACGTTTTCTTGGTCGAGAAGGAACATTCAACAGCAGGAGCAAAATGGTTCAAGAACCTTCAAAGATGGTCATTGTAATTCAAGCCTTTGCATTTGCCATTTAAATAACAAGAAGAGATGGCGTAATGAAATGCCAAAGTGCCCTAGGATTTAGGGAGCAATATGCAAGCAGAGGCTTGAACTTGAAATCCCTAGATGCATTACTCCCAAGCAATAACTTTAGTCTATCCTTCAATGCCTTATGCCTTGGATCTCTTTTTTCCCTCTTTTAAAATGTTGGTCCTTTCAGGTACTCCCCTCCCCACCCCAAAAAAACAATTAAATAATTGGTTGGACAAATAATCTTTCTCAATATTTTTTCAATATTTCAGGAAAATTACATGGCACATTTATATTGGCATTCACTTTAACATTATGTAAATTTGCCCACACTTTAAAACAATTGAACCGATTGTTCTTCACTACAATCGTCTTCACTTGATGCATGTGTAGCTTTTAAATAATTGAAAAGGCGTTGAGTGTAAATAAGATTAACCGATATATTACCCTGATTTGATCATCTAACCAAATTATCAATAGCCTTTCCATTCCAGTAATTAAATCACTTGTTACTTATTAATAATGACTTTCATCAAGGCAGGGTGTTTCTGATGCTCCATTATTCTTACTTTACTCTTTAGAATTGTTCCAATTATTGACCGATAGTGGCCTAATACTTTTCCAATGACTAATGATGTTTCTCCTCTTTCTGATAGCTTTATTATTTCCACTTCATTTTCAATCATAATGGTTTTCCTTTTCTTTGATACATCACCAGCACTTGTATTGAATTTACAAGTCAGAGGCATGGCTACAAGGGTAGATGAGAGAAAAATATAAGCCAAGTACTAAGTTACACATTCAACATGCTAACAGCAGGGTGATCCAATTTAAAATGGTGGATGGTGTTCTCCTTTCTCCAGCCAAGAAACCCCTGAAGCTGCACACTGTTTTCATAAGTATCATAGTGTGTGCATTTGTTACTACAAACCATTATACATAACTCCAATTTGTAGTATGATAGATTTTATGGCAATCCATTCATAAGTACTAGTTGCTTGTAAGTTGGACTGTCTCAACCTAGGGAATGCTTGTAAACAGAAAATTGGGTTTCATAACTTCTCAATTTCAGTAAAATTTCCTTTCAGGAAATATGCATATAGTTTGGTTTTGATTTATTATTTGTGGGGAGTAGATGTAGAGTGGCACAGTAGCCTAGAGGTGAAGAAACTGAACTCCCATTCAAAAGACTGAGAGTTCAGTCCTAGGCAGTGACAGATGTTTCTCTACCAAGGCGAAAAGAGAAAATACCTGCTGCAAACTCCGTGCAGGTGTAAGGAAGGGCATTCAGATGGTAAGTGCTCATTTCTATTCAGTCACCTCAACTCCACCCCAATAAAAAGAGATTACAGGATACTAAAAAGAAGAAAATTGCGGTGGGGTTGGGTTAGGAGTAATGCAGAGGACCAGATAAAATAACACTGAAAAAGATCAGTAGCTGATGCAGGTTCTGCCACCTGTATTCAATACCGTCTTTACATTGGTCGCAAAGCCAATTTTGAGTCAGTATTGAAACACGCAGCATCTTCTACAAAGATTTCACTCTGATTAGCATGATTGGCATTTGTAGGGTGAATGCTTGCATATCAGTAATACTACTTTCTCTGCCCATTCTGTATGAGGCATTGCCTCTACAATAAAGTATCTTTTTGATGGAGAACATTCTTAGAATATACCCATTGGTTTGTTTTGCATATACCTAAAATCTGAATTTAGGAAGCTGAAAGCCAAGCAACTTTTCATTCAATCAAAGCATTTCTCCCAAAAGCCTGGACTTGGCATGAAAGGACAGTGAAATGGCCATCCCGAGGGCCAAAAAGAAACACATTACACAGTTAGGCCAAGAGCTGGTATGGAGGAAAGTAAAAGGTAAGTATTTGATTAGGGAGGGATTAGTGCTTCTGCCTTCCCTTAGGTAGTGAGATTAGCCTTCTGGAAAGCTTATTGAGACAGATTTGGTAGAAATGTTCATAAAAATGTTCATTAAATAGCCCATTTGGTCTCGTAGTAATGCCCCAGGCTAGAAACCAGGAGCCTGTGAGTTCAAGTTTTGCCTTAGCAATGAAAGCGAGCTGGATAACTTTGAGCTAGTCGCTGTCTCTCAACCCAGCTCACCTCACAGGATTGTTGTGGGATAACTAGGAGGAGGAGGTTGTATCTTTGAGTTATTTGTAAAAATAATAAAGGAAGACTTCAAATAAATAAAATAAGAAGTAAAGGAGATAAAATTTAAGTCGAGTGTGATATATTTCCAATCAACCCCAATTCTTTCAAATTCAAGCATAGATTTTGCAGTGCTAACTAAGCAAATTGAATGCCATCTAACTTTTGTTTGTTTAAATATGTTTTACAGAATTTTTGAACTTTGCATACTGCATCCATTAAGACAGCAAGGTAATATTGTTCATTCTCTGTGGGAAGAGATGATCACTATTAATATTGGTGCTTTTGACATCTGTTAACATTGATGGCAACATTAAATATACAATAAGAAAAAGAGTTAATATATGAAGTTAAGCCATTCTCCCCAGTGGTGGGATTCAAAAAAGTTTTACCACCAGTTTGGTGGGCATGGTTTGGTGGGCACACTTTGCGTGCGTGCTCAAATTTTGTGTGCGCACATATGCCAAGCACAAACTTTGCGCAGGCGCAGAGGCATTCCAACTCACCTCCTGCAAGCCTGCACTCTCCTGGTCACTTCAGCAGCTGCCGCGCGGCACTCTCCTGTGCCGTGCAAAGCAGCTGCGCTTCAAAAACAGAGGATAAAGGTGAGTATGGGAGCCCAGGTGGGCCCAACAGCAGAACGGCAGAGAGAACCGGGTCAGTCTCCGCTCCTCATCTCTGCTATCCGCTCGTCCAAACCGGTAGAATACCACCACTGATTCTCCCCAAATCAGGTTTAAATTCAGTTGCAAACTTGACCATTTTACTCCATTATCTTTGTTTAACCACTTTTGTTTGCTGCGTACCCTTTTTTTGTCTAAGGATCATTAATTAATTTTTTTCTTCCAGCATCAGAAGCATTTGTTGGACTTATTTTAAGGATTGTGTGTGGCATGTAAACAGTACGTTGGCATTCATCAGAGGACTTGGAAATCTTCATCCACTAACATCCACTAACATTGTTTTGCAATAGCAGGTGGTCTGTATTATAGAAATCAAACAATTTAAATATGGAGTTGATAGCTTGATTTAGCTGCAAATATATAATCCCAACAATGTGGTCCTGTTTTTTAAAACTGACTGGGATTCATACATCCGCTGTGATGCAGCTGGACCACACTCAGTTAATTTCTCTATTTCTCCCCTGGGAATGGGTGGGAGGCTTTTGGTATGATTCCATCTGTAAATGAGCTTTGGAGCTGATTGTTCTCAACTTCACTTACAGCTGAAAGAATGTGTTGTTGTTAAGAGCCCTGAAATTCAGTCACCACAGAGACTGCCCCTTCCTCCAGGAAGCATCTTCCTCATCTCGGATTTCACCTTGCTTCTCAGAAGTTTCAAGAAATAATAGGATTGACCTGGTTGAACCAAGTGTAGGAGTTTTGCCACCTAGTGCCAGCGCATGGGCTGAGACCAGGACTAATGATTAATATGCAGGATAGCTTGCCAACAAAGCCAGTTAATATTTCTGTTTCGCTACTTGAGAAATGACGTGAATTGTTATGGTATCATCCGTGCTAGGTAAAATGCTATGCTTTGCTACTTTAGAATCTCTTTCAAAAATCTCTTCCACTGTTTGAGATGCCGTTACTGTGTTTTTCTAATGTGTTGTCAAACATGCTGTTCTGTACCACTAGCGATGGCATTGCTCTTATTTAAAAGTCATCTTTGCAAGTTAATTATATTGCCAGCTTTTCCCAGGGGGTTGTCTTATCGTTTTATGCCCATGACTTTCAGACTTCTGTCTTGAAAGACTATTGTTATCTGATTTCCAAGAAATGTTCTGAGTATCTGCCACAGCACCTCTATGTATTTCAAAGAGTTCTGGGGTATACATATGTTGTGGTGCTCTCTGAGCTTGTATGTTTGTTGGCATTTCATTACCTGACTAGGTGACATCATCAGTACCAGTGAGTGTTGGATTTGCTCGCTGTTTATACATACACTCCTTGACGTATAGTCGGTTGCTTGGAATTGTTTATAATTACGACGGACCTCCCCAGAGCTACTTGCAACTTGATTTTGAAGTTCTTGCGGCTGCTCTCACCCCCTTGGCATATTTATGGCCATTTTCAGGATCTTGCAGTCATGTAACTATGATTTATGACAGTTTTTTTGGTGGAACCTGGCATTTATTTCTGGTTTCTAGTAAAAAATGCTCATTGGGTATAAAGGTTTTGCTTAAGTTAGCTCACAATTAACATGCACACCTCACTTGCTATAGGCTTGGAAGAGGCTTGTAATGTAAGTCAGGTGTGCATATTATTTTTGAGATGCACTTAAATTATTGTTAGATTGATAGATAAAAGATAACACAGAACTCTGTACTATTTATTTTTCCCAGACATACCTGTTTTGTTGCACACAATTAGATTATCTTATTCCATTATCTTCTTATTGTTGTAAGTTTATACCTATTATATTTCTATTCTTATTTAATCCATAAATTTCAATCTCTGTGTCCCAGGGGTGGGATTCAAAAAGTTTTACCACCAGTTTGGTGGGTGTGGCTTGGTGGGCGCGCCTTGCGTGCATGCACACACTTTGCATGCACGCGCACACCAAATCTGCACTTAGCGCAGGCATAGAGGCATTTGTGCAGGCGCAGAGGTCTTTGCGCAGGTGCAGAGGTGTTCCAAGTCACCTCCTGCAAGCCTGCACTCTTCTGGTCACTTCAGCAGCTGCCGCGTGGCACTCCGTTGTGCCGCACAAAGCAGCTGCACTTCAAAAGAAGAGGATAAAGGTGAGTATGGGAGCCCGGGTGGGCCCAACAGCAGAGCAGCGGAGAGAAGCAGTTTGGTCTCCACTGCTCATCACTGCTACCGGCTCGACGGAACCAGGCTGAACCGGTAGAATACCACCACTGCTGTGTTCTATTTCCATGTTCTCATTCCTACATTAGTACTCTGTTGTCTTATCTTAACTATTCTTTAAATCTTTCCTCCTCCCCTCCCACCTCCCAGTCTTCAGCTTTTGTTGTCAATCACAGTCTATCTGTATGTGAAAACCCTTTCCACTCCTTTGTATACTTAGAAATGGGTTTTCTATCACCTACAGCACTGTTTTTGAAGCTGGTTTGTTGAATTCTGTAACTGGCTTCTCTGCTTTTGGGCTTGCTTGGGTTTTTAGGTGCTAGTCAGCACTTTTCTCTCTGTGTCTGTAGAGATTTTCTATCATTCAGCTCATGGTTGTCCCAAAGCTGCTTTCCAAAAGGCAACTGGACTTTTTTGTTTTTGTTTTTTTCCTTGAAAACATTTTGCTTCTCATTTAAGAAGCTTCTTCAGTTCTGGCTGAATGGTGGCGAATTGAAGGATTTATATTCCTTGCATCAAAGTTTTCAGTTTTCCTCGCTTTCTCTCAGCTCCTTGTCTCATTGGTTATGCAGCTCCAAGAAGTTTTTTCTTGCCTCCAGGAAAAAGTTGTCTTTGGGTTGAGACTCTCTTTGTCTCTGGTGTCCTCTGGGGCTTGGCTCTTTTCCTGGAGACACTATACACATGCTAGATTTCAGTTCCTTTTTAATAAAACAAACTCTCCAATTATAAAAAGGATGGGATTGTTTCACACTTCTTTCACAGGTAGCTCAAACCTTTGGATCCCAGGTAGAAAAAATGGCTGCTCATTCCAGGTGATGCATTCACTCTTCCACACAATCCATTTGCTTTTGGGTAGACTCTATGGGATTGTTGTATAAACTTGTGATTTGACATTTGCTTTCTTGGCACTCAATCACATAGTTCTCAAAGTGGAATGTGACAATCCTTTTTAAACTGTAAATTTTGCTCTAAAGTTCTTAATGAGATAACAACTACACAAGATTTCATCAAACAAATTGCATGGGGATACATCTTCCTTGTATAGCAGTGCTTCTTCTTCATGGAGATAATCAGATTGGACCATTGTAACATTAGTTTCAGTTGCACCCCAAAAGCATTGATGTGGTATTATTGGTTTGGACTCCCAATGAGCCCCAAATGGTGGAAGTATATATTTGGCCATATGTGGTGATAAGGAATGCATCTGCTATTTAAATACCTCCACTGGCTACCAGTCTGTTTCTAGATCCCACTCAATAGGCTGTTAATCAATTGTAAATCACTATTTGACTTGGAAACAAGACAATTTTAAAAAAGTATTCTTTCTTAAGGTCTCCTGATTTAAGATATAGCATCATCAGAGTACAGGGCTGGAAATCTAGGGGGCAACTTTTGTCACCTTCTTTTGAAGCAGTCTCTGACAAATGAAGTTGTGTTAGCTCATTCTTCTGTTGGCAAGTAATTTTCCAGATCTTTGATGCAAAAAATGGAATTGTTAAGTCAGATGGTATTTTTTAACGTACTAATATTTATATATTTATTTATTAATAGCCATGGTGGTGCAATGGTTAGAATGCAGTATTGCAGGCTGACTCTGACTCTGCCCACTGCCAGAAGTTCGATCCTGACCAGCTCAAGGTTGACTCAACTTTCCATCTTTCTGAGATGGGTAAAATGAGGATTCTGATTCATCATCATAATCCCTTGTGGGGTGGTGTCTGGGCAACTGAATGGAGCTAGCAGAGTGTTTTAATGGCCAGGTGCCCTTCCTGTCACCAAATGAGGGTTCAGATTGTTGGGGGCAATATGCTGACTCTGTAAACTGCTTAGAGAAGGCTGTAAAGCACAGCAAAGTGGTATATAGGCCTAGGTGCTATTGCTATTAACTTTCTTTGCCTTCCATCTCCTTGCAAGGTGACTCAGAGTGGCTTTGCTTTATTAATTTGTTGTGTATATTATTTATGTATTTTAAACATTTCCCTTTTAGTTGCCTTGAATATTTTGTACTCTACATTAAGTTGGATTCTAGTCCTTACTACACTGAATGTTTACATATCAAGTAGATGTGCTAATAGTTATTTGAATGTCAGTGTGTATTCATTGTAATGTCTTTGCCCACCCCAGAGGAGAACAGTCATATTCTAATTGTGACTACTCAGCATTCTTGTTGAGTTAGGATACTCTGAGGAAATCAACCGGCAAATACAAAAAGCTTTATAGGATAAATATGTTCAGCTGTTCCTCCTCCTTGTTCTTCTGTAAACTCATTCTCTTCCTCTTGTATCCTTTAGCATTTAAAATGTTCATCTTGTTACTAAACTATTTGAGTTCACTGCATTATCAATTAAATTATTATTGCGTGAAAACTGCCACAGGTAAACTGCATTTAAAGAAAAAAAATTGCAGCTCTCTGTGATTCAGAATACATTAACAAATTGAAAAAACCAAGTATTGTAAAGTCTTATTATAAGTTAGTGGAGAAAAATAACCAGCCTTTGAGACCCACATTTGGCAGAACTGTCAAACTGAAGCGATGCAAAAGGCTATCTTCTTGCCAATTCAGAAAACTCTCAAGTTGGTGCTAAATTGTCACTAGACTCATGTGTTGAAAGAGTAGGAATTTGGCTCTGAATAAATATTTTCAGAAAGTGCAAAACAATGTGTATTGATTATCTCCAAGATCTTTTAGCTTTCTTCTCTTCTTTATGATCCTTTACCTGCTTAAAAGAGACAGCACTATATGGTAAAATTTGCAAGCTCAAAACAACCTTTCCACACTTTGTTTGGTGCAGCATTAAACTTTGGGTTAAATTCCCCACCACCAATTTATTCTGTTCTTGTTTAACTCAGGGATGTGTGCCTCTGAGATGTGTGCCTCTGACATATCTATGATTTTATTTATTTATATCCCACCTTTATTATTTTTGTAAATAACTCCAGGCAATGAAGATACGTGATACTCCTTCCTTCTCCTATTTTTGTTGCTACAACAACCCTGTGAGGTGAGGTGAGCTCTGAGTGATGACTCAAAGTCATCCAACTGGTTCTTGTGCCTTAGTATTAGAACTCCTGGTTTCTAACCTGATGCTTTAAGCATTAGATAAAATTAGAATAATACACGATGAAGACAAGCTGTGGTAATACAGGATATCACTACTAAAATTCTATAGGCAATGTTTCTTTCCCAGTGCAATCTTGGGTTTTTTTTTTACCTGATTAGGCTTGAACTTGCCCATGAGATAAACTTATCCTAATTTGTTGATAATAACGAACTGAGTTGTATAAACATACAGGCCAGAAACAATTTGACTACATTTTTGGAACTTTGCATTGAATTAAGTGTGATGTAATACTCTAGAAACTGAGATATGGTCAAGAACATGATTTAAAATATAAATGAAATAAAATACATAAATCACATTTGACATCATCACCTTCATGGGAACTCATTCCTCCCAGTTCTGCCTTTAAGATTTTCTTAGCTTTGATTGTGTTAGCTATGAGCTGTTTGCCACACAGTATGTATTCAGAACTGCAATTCATATATCTCTTTATTAGCTCACATAAAATTATATGTGGCATGAAAGCCTGTCTTTCAGTGGATAAAATGTAAAGCAGTATCTTTTGCAGTTTCAGTGCTGCCTTTGAGGGAATCTACTTAGACGTGCGTTCAAAAGAATTGTTCGTCAGCAAGTCAGTTTTGACTGTCAATTGTCAGAGTCCATGTGATAGGATTCTCAGAATAACAGGAAAAATAATTAAAAATAAAACCCTGCTAGGCATTGTGCCAAGAATGTCTAGTACTCTATTTTTGGAAGGCAGACTTGGGAACTGTGGGTATGAAAATATTCAGATTATAGTCCAGGAGATGATTCAAATAGTCATGGACTGAATAGGGTGTTTCTAAATCTAATTTTAAAGCAAAGCTGTCTGCTGTAGTAGATGGTTCAGTGTTAAATCAATTGTGTTGAGCAATTTAGATTAAAAGGCCTGGCATTTGAGATGATTTTTCATCATTATAAAATGATCTGCCTACTCCCTTAAATTGGTTGGCAGTAATATTAATCATTTTATTGATTAATAGAATAATGTTTTATTTACCACCTTTGATTTCTGAAACTGTAGCTCAGAGTATAAAAAAAGTTCAGAGGAACTGGGCTAAGCTGCAGAAACTGTTTTAGTAATGAATAAGAAGCTATGCTAGTGGCACAATAATGTGCCAACACTTGTTAAAAATGTGGCATCCGTTGGAATGACTTCCTAAAGCAAAATAATCATCATAGGAGCCCCAAAAAGATTTTACAGGATTCAGATCAACTGACAAGAGCTCTTAATTTCATTTGAGGTTAACTCCAGATGGACTAGTCAATCTATGTCTGGCCTGTGATAATTTCGCATGTTTCTTGCTATAACTTTGTATTGTTGAATTTCTGGGTCTGTCTGTTAACAATGTGAAAACTCATCCTCATTTCCATATGGAGCTTTATATAATGTGGCTATTTTGATACGACATTTGAGTCAGAAGCTGCAATACAAAGTGAGGAGAAATGTGCACCAGAATGGCAATTAGATGAAGCTCATGGTAATCTGGGAGATACTAAGTAGGTCAGTATGCTTAAAAAGACAGATTAGGCAAAATTCTTACATCTTCTCAAGGTTAGTGTATGATAGAATACTTCAGAGTTACCCCAATGCAAAACAGACAGACAGAATTTCTAGGATAGGAAAACGCTATTCAACAAAAAGGTTTGCCATAAAAAATTATTTCAGTGTCCATCATATAATTTCTTTTAGTTCCTGGAAAACAATGTAGAATGTTACCTTGGTTGTTAACTGGTTTGAAATGCATCAGACTCAACATATTTTGACATTAAAATTTTGTCCTAGTACTCATTGTTTGACACTCAATGCACAAGCTAGAACTTACTGGTGTCAGCTGCCTTGTGACTGACTATATTATTCCTTAGGGAAAAATTGGTACTCATTGGTTTTGATACTCATTATACCTCCTGGAACCAATTAAGGATGAGTACCAAGGCATCACTGTATGTGTTATAATTAAAACTTCATTATATTATATTTGATCCTTGTGCTAACCTACCATAATCTTACCACATGCAAATCATCCTGATTTTTTGAATTTCTACATTTTCCTTATTCACACAAGAAAGAATTACAATTTAGTTCTTTGATCATTATTTTGTCTGTACCCATCTTTGAATTTTTGATGCAGATTTTGTTACAGTTTTCACTATACTTCCAGCAAAATGTGAAATTGCTTCTAGTAATTTATTTTCGAACCTTAAAACAACTACGGTATCTTACCTGTCCTTCTCCGCCCAGGCACACATACACAGAGTTATGTCCAGAACTGGCCCTGTGACATAGGTACCATAGAAATCCCAATTCCTATTTCTTCTGTATTGCCATGGGACATTCACATCAGTTGATTAGGTCTCTTTTATTTAAATTTCTGGGGCATTCTGATAACTTTTATCTGCACTTTACGTTAAACAATCAAGATAAATTTATTTCTACACCAGATTATGTGTAAAGTTTGCCCAACTTTCTCCAAGTCCTATGCCCATGGGATTAGGGTCACCTGATGAAATGGAAAGGGGAAAGAGGGGAAGAGATTCCCCCCCACCCTCTTTCATTTCAAGTCAGGTTTTGACTGCTTGGACAAGTTCCTGCAATTTTCTTGGCAAGGTTTTTCAGAAATGGTTTGTTTCTGTCTTCTTCCTTAGACTGAGAGCCATTGTCTGTTTTCTTCCTAAGTCAGGATGAGAACTCATGGTCTGCCAGATTCTATGCTGGTGCTTGAACTACTACACCAAACTGACTCTCTACTTTATCATACCCATATTTTAACCCCATTTTTAAATGCAGATTTGAAGATTGCCGAACGGTCATTAAATCAATTGTCGAAATGTGAATTGGTACGGTTCCAGAAATTTGTTGAATAAATGATTCAACTCTGTAAGAAAGTTTACTGTCTTTCTGATGCTTGTAAATACAATTTTGAAACATTCCTTTGCAAATAGAGACACTAGTGTAAGAATAGACACTAATGTAGAAAGCGATGCTTACATCAATCTTTCCTAAATTAATTTTATGGTAGGAGTGGTTCAAATAAAAATGTTAGTCTCCCAAGAAGCCTTTAGGCTACAGCTCAGTACAGTCCATCTTTTGTAAAAGTGTAAATGCAATTTGCACTAACATGTTGACTATGAAAGGAAGCTATTGTGCATTATAGAACAGTGGCTCTTTGTTTTCCTGACTTTAAACTGGCTGGATAAACATGCAATGCCAATTGAGACAGAATCCCTTCAGTAGAGTATAATTTGGCAAATAATTCATCTGAGGGTAATTTTCTGGAGGATACAAATGAACTTCAGATGAAAAAGGGCGTTGGTACTTACCTGACACACCCGTTCTCTTTGAGCTGCGAAGAGCGTTGAGTAGTGGGAGGTGCTTCAGTCTCTGCTTGTTTAGGCTGGGCTTAATTTGCAGAATGCTCCTCCTCCTCCACGGGACTCCTCCCCAGCGTTCCCCAGTTTTGGCGAAGATGAGAGAAACAAACACCCTCGCCCTTAACACGCTAAGAATTTGTTGGCCGAAACAAGATCCCACCAGATGGAAGAAGGTGGGGCAGGATGCTCTTTGCAGCTCAAAGAGAACGGGCGTGTCAGGTAAGTACCAACGCCCTTTCTCCCACTAGCTGCTCAGAGCATACAGTAGTGGGACATACCAAAGCTTGGCCTGTCCTATGGGAGGGACTCCGTCTGTCTTGGGATCCCCTCCTGGTCCCTGTGGACCCAGTGCAGAACTCTTTTGCCAAAGGATGCCTTGGCTGATGCAAACACATCTATTTTATAATGCCTAATGAAAGGCGATGGAGAGGCCCAGGTTGCGGCACGACAGATGTCAGTGATTGGTGCCTGCGTGGCCCATGCTGCCGATGTTGCAGCGCTCCTTGTTGAATGAGCTGTTATGCCCCTGGGAATCTGTAGTGATTGAGTCTGATACGTTTTCGCTATTGCGGCCCGTAGCCAATGGCCTATTGTGGAGGATGAGACCTTGCATCCCTGATTGTTGGGCTGAAAAGACACAAATAAAGCTACCATTTTTCTTAAAGAGGCTGTGTGGTGAATATATATTCACAACGCTTGCCTCACACCCGGCCGATGCCATTGTCTTTCCAGCCCTTGGGATGGTCTGGGACAAAAATTAGGAAGTATCAGTTCTTGTGCCCTGTGAAAGGCTGAATTAACTTTGGGTATGAACGTAGGATCAGGACAAAGGATGACCCTGTTGGAAGATCATGTCTGATCGACAAGGCAGCCAGTTCCGAAATACAACGAGTGGAAGTGATGGCTACAAGAAAAACTACTTTATACATCAGAAATTGGAGACTTGACTATTGCAAAGGCTCGAAAGGGCACTTACTGAGTGCAAGAAGGACCTTGTCAAGGTCCCAAGTGGGATAATGGTGAACCGTTGGCAGGCGTAAGTTTGTGGCTTCTCAAAGGAAACATTGTATGCGTGGATGATGAGAAAGAGATAGGAGACCTTCATAAGTGACGACTGACGCCAAGGCCACCACTTGTCTTTTCAGCATATTAGGTGATAATCCCCTGTCAAGCCCCTCTTGTAAGAACTCTAGGATTTGAGCCACAGATGGAGATCAGTTTGAGACTTGGTACACCATTTGAAGAAACTGGACCACGTGGCATTGTAGATGTGAGTTGTTGAGGGGCGTCTGGCAGCTTGGATGGTGGCAATAACTCTGTTGGAAAACTTTTCGCTCTTCAGACGACTTCGCTCAACCTCCAGACGGTCAGAGGCAACCATTGAGGGTCCGGATGTTGAAAGGGTCCCTGGGTTAACAAGACCCTGTCTGGTGGAATTCTCTATTGTGGTGATACAGATAGACTGCGGATGTCTGCAAACCACGACTGTCTGGGCCAGTAGGGAGCTACCAGAAGCAGGTCTGCCCTCTCATTGAGCAGCTTCTGGATGACCTTGGGGATCAGTGGAAGTGATGGGAATGCATACAGAAGCCCCAGGGGCCAACAGCAATGAAGTGCATTGAAATTCTCCTCTCCTTGCGAGGGGTATTTGGAAAGAAATCTCAGGAGCTGAGTGTTGAGGGGGGAAGCGAACAGGTCTACCACTGGCTGCCCAAATGTCCTGACCGCCTCTTGAAAGAGGGTCAGATGGAGGTGCCATTCCGATTGATCTATCGTGGCCCTGCTTATCCAATCTGCCTGTGTATTCAACAGTCCTGAAATGTGTTCTGCTCTGATGGAAATCAGGTTGCTCTCTGCCCAACAACACAAATGCTCCGCTTCTCACATGAGTGTTTCGACTGAGTTCCCCCCTGTTTGTTTATGTCAGCTTTCGTGGTTACGTTGTCGGTGAATATCAATATGTGTTGGTTGCATACCTGTGGAAGGAAGCTGCAGAGAGTCATGTGTACTGCTCAAAGCTCCAGCCAGTTTATGCTGCATGACTGTTCTTTGGAGGACCAGTGGCCTTGGGCTGTGAACGATTGAAAATGAACTCCCCATCCAATCAGGCTGGCATCGGTGGTGATGGTAAGTCTGTGAGGCTCTTTGAATAGACAACCTTTGTTTATGGCTGGTCTGGTCCACCAGAGGAGAGATAAGAGGACCTGTGATGGAACTTTGACCTTGTATTTGGAGTTGCTTTGGCCGGATCACTGGTAGGGAGCAGGAACCACTGGAGGGATCTAGTGTGGAGCTGGGCCCAAGGAATAATAGATATACATGAGATCATCTTGCCTAAAAATTTTGATAGATTAGTTAGGGACACCCTCCTATGAACCCTGATCTCCTTAACTATTTGATGAATGCTGTTTTGTCTATCTGGTGACAGGAAAGCTTTGCCTTCCACTGTATCGATGACTGCCCCCAGATGGATTAATCGAATGACTCTTTTCCCAATTGATTGAGAACCTGTGTAGTTGTAGGGATTGTAATGTAGTCTGAGTATTAATGACTGATTGATGAACAGAAGATGACATAATTAAGATATCATTGAGGTAACACTGCAGTCGTATGGGGACACCCTGGAGATGAGCAGCGAGGGCTGCAAGAACCTTTGTGAAGGTCCTGGGGGCAGAGGCTAGTCCGAAAGGAAGAGTCACATATTCAAAATGGAGATTATAATAACAGAATTGTAAAAATTTATAGTGGGAAGGCTGAATGGGAATATGTAAGTATGCCTCCGTCAGATCTATGGATGTAAGGACATCACCTTTTCTGATACCAAGTAAGATAGATTGCAGGTTGTGCATTTTAAATTTACGATATAGTAAAAATTGATTAAGGCGTTTCAAATCCAAGATTGCTCTCCACCCCCCTGAACTTTTGGGAACAATGAAAAGATGTGAATAGAAACCTCGCCCTCGTTGGTCAGTAGTTATTGGTTGGATAGCTCATATGTCCAGTAGGTGCTGAATAGCTGTTTCCATAAGATTTTGTTTAACCGGATCTCTGGAAAGAGGGCACGACATAAAGAAGTCTGGGGGAGTGGATCGAAACTCGAGCGCGAGGCTGAATCTGATCATGTCTCTGACTCAGGAATCAGACGTTGAGGAGTCCCATTGGTCTGCGAATAATTTAAGGTGGCTGCCAATGGGAGTTATGGGGTTACCTTGGACGCCGGAAAAATCTATTTCCCGCTCCTCGGAAAGATCTCTTGGGTTGGCCACCCCTTCTGTTCCTATCCTCAAAGTCTGACCTCTCTGGCTGTTGCCCTGGTCAGAAAGGTGGGGGTCTCTGGTATCTGGTTGAGAATGGTCCCTCATAAAAGGGCCAAAAGGATCCCCTCCAAAAGGACTGAGGGTTTCTAGAGTCTGATTTCCAAAAAAAGGCAAGGTAAAATTTTCTTTTTGTTTTGAGTCTCGATGAACAGCGGATCGAGGGAAGGGCCAAACAGTCTGTCTCCCGCTAGAGGAGATGAAGTGAGCTTGCATTTATGTTTAATATCCGCTTGCCAATTCTTTAACCATAAGAAGCATCACACTGTGACATGTGAAGTAATGGCTCTGGCTGAAAACTTAACTGCATGAAAGGTTGTGTCAGCTGAGAATTCAGCGGCTGCTATAAGCTTTGCAATGTCTTGGTATGCTCTAGTGTTAAAATTGGGGGCATGCTCCTGTAATAGCCGGAGCCATCTAAGGGAAGAACGAGTAAAGAAGGAAGCAGCTGTGGCCGCTCTGATGGCCACACATCAGACTGATGGTCCCTGCATAGGGCTAGCTCGGCCTGTTTGTCCTCTGGCTTTAATGCCTCCAGCACCTCACTGGGAATGGAGGACAAGGACGCTAATCCCACAATGGGTTCGTCTACCTCAGGAGTATTCAACAATTTTAAGAAATCTGGGACCAAATTAAAGAATTTCCTGTCGTAACCCATGGGAGCAGAGTACACACCTGCAGAAGCCCACTGTTTCTGTACCAGGTCTGCAAACATGTGAGGGACTGGAGTCACATCTGCCTCGACTACAGGTTGGGTGAAGATGAGATCCTCTGGTCCCTCATCTGACGGAGTTGGAATGGTAGAAGGGACCAGCTTGTTCAGGTGCACAGTGCTTTTGGCCTTGAACAATAGAGATTTGAAAAGCTGTGGCCAGAATAAGCCTGTAAATACCAGTTGGTTTGGAACAAGGCCCTCATCCTCAGACATCCCCCTTTCTAACATGGCTGGGTCAGTATCATGCATTGATTCTGATTCACTCTGGTCCGTCTGCTCAATGTGTTCCACCTCTTCCGCCTCCTCCTCCTGCTCCTCCTCCTGCGGCCCCTGTAGGAGCATACCCCCTTGGAACTGTACCTGGATATAGTGTTGCTCCGACCTGGTCAATGACCGAACTGATTGCGAATCATACTCAGTGGGTGCAGGATGATCCCTGGTCAGAACTGCATGTTGTAGGACTGCTGCAGTTCCCTGATGGATAGCTGTCTCCATCCAGGTCTTCATTCGCTCTGGGACATCGTCTGGAAGAGATTGAAGACTGGCAGCCATTGGTGTGAGCGTCGCTTTGGTTGGTGGTTGAGCTGATTGGGCCTGTGGACTCTGGGGAGCCACACTGTGCCTGGATGAGAGAGAGAGATCTAGAGGGGTAGGAGGGAGGAAAGAGGAGGACGGCTCTGGACTGTGGGGTGAAGAAGCTTGAGAGGTCCTGTGTGCCTCCCATGTGAACTTATCTATTTGTTTTTCCAGTGCCTTGTGGCGCCTGTTGGTGTCCTTTTCTGATGCCTTAGAAGTCCCCCCCCCTTTTTTTTGCTTAGGATTGTGTTGAGATTTGGATTTGCCCCTTGAAGTTGAGGTGTGTGAACCACTACCCCCTGCCATTTTGATTGTGGAATGAACAGTATGCTCATTATTTAATACTATATTGTGTAGGCAGTTGGTGTGCCCAGGGACCTGGCCAAGAATGGACAGGTTGCCCTGAAATCAAATCCCCCCGCTTTTTATAAATATGGATATCTGCTTCAAAATTGAGTCATATCTCAACAATAATAATTTTTTATTGTTATGATATTGCTAGTATTATTATATTGGTATGACTATTAATATTATCAGAGCGTATGGGTATGCAAATATATATCAAATTTGGAAGTGCCAATCAGCCAAATTGAGAACGCCTAGCAAGCCAAATTATCACTCACAGGCCTTCAACAGCTTCCCTGCACAGGCGGACGCTGGCCTAGGTGCTCACTATTGTGCCGCTGGATAGGGAGAACTGTGAGGGTTGAGCCAACAGCACCAATTAACAAAGGCCTCAAATAGATTGGAAACGAGGTTGTAATGATTCCTCGGGGTATTTTGTGTAAAAAAACCCTTCAATCTGGAATAAGGATTACCATACACAGTCTATTGAATTAGCACTCAATGCGGCCATGCGGTCCCTTTACAGCAAAAAAATGGCAACCAGATGTTATTTGTGGTGCGCACGCCAGCAGCAATCTCCACTGAGAAAAGGGATAAGCTCCAACAGCTTTCCCTTAGGGCTCAACCAGCTTGGAGCGGTGAAAATAACCAGGCGATTACACCTGAACCCCTAAACAGCATTCTTGGGGGGAAAAAACCCCTGTGATACAACTCGGGAGAGAGCGAGAGAGAAAAAGCCATACCGTTTGAATGTTAAAACGGCACGGTGATCGCAATGGAAAGGGTAGGGCTAGCGGTTGGGGGGGAGGAATGAAATCAAAGCCTCCCTACGCTTAGGAGCGCATCCTGATAATGCGATCCCCGACAGCCAGTTGACAAAGGCAGCAACAGTAAGTCAAAGAACAATTGTTAGAAGGAGACGAAATTGACTATCTGCAAACCTTAACAAGTATTCTCCTGTTTCGGCCAAGGATTAACGAAAAGCACTGCCTATCTCTCATGAGGCTGAGCTAAAACTGGGGAGTGCTGGGGAGGAGTCTTGTGGAGGAGGAGGAGGAGCGTTCCACAAATTAAGCCCAGCCTGAACAAGCAGAGACTGAAGCACCTCCCACTACTGGATGATCTGAGCAGCTTGTGGGAGGAGGGAATCTATTATTCTTTCTCCATACTAAGATGTCTAACCCAATCATTTCTGATCAAATTCTGTCTGCTGAAGAAATTGCCTATGCCACTTACAATAACACTGTAGTCACGACTGTCAGCTCCTACCTTTGTCACTACAGCTTTGCTCATCACTTCTTCTTTGTTTTATGTGGCTTGTGTATCAAGGTGAGATGGATGAGTAAAGGGTGTTGTCGCATCCTTCATGTGGATTGAAAATAACCAGCTAATTTTGTCTTCCTTCAGTAAGAGGAAATTACTGAAGTGGTTTTGATTTGATTTTGCAGGTCATTAATACTCTTGATTGGGAAACCAAGGCATAGATCATAATTTGGAAAGGAAGCAATAGTTACTTATTCCTTTCCCCAGGCTATTTAGGTATGTTCATTGGGGGGGGTGGGGGGAGCCAAGTGTCAGTAGAAAACTTTGAGACATCTCTCAGTTTCCCATCCGGTAAAAGGTTTATTCCAGGAAAAGTCTGGACTGGATTTTGGAAATGGCAGTCCCAGAACATCTGGACAGCATCAAGCTAGGGAGTCTGTTTTATGATCTCAATGTAACATTGAAATAACCTCTGCTGGACTGAAATTGCAAGATGTCATTTATGTACATCTTAACAGTGCCCATAAGTATAAACCTCATGTTCTAGCAAGAAAGATAAAACTTGCCCAATTTATGGGAAATAGGATCATTTGAAAACCACAGCTCAGTGTTCTAGTTACTACTAATTCTAGCAGAATTTGTCAACGAATGTTAAGCTGTGAGTTGCTTGGATGGAATGAATGTTGAAGAAGTGAGCTATTTTGCAATTGTAAGAGGATGAAAACCTTAAGAATGCATTTGGAGAGTGGGAAAGGCAATCATTTGAAGTATGCAAATGAAAAAAATAGTGCCTGTTGTTGGCTGGGTTGCTGGGGATCAATTCTGCGTAGGATTATGCTGTTGCTTAGTTGTTTAACAGCACTGTTCCAAAATTATAATTTAACTGCTTTGTGATTTGTGTAATATTGGGGACATTAGTGTGAATTGGAAGCACTGTGATTTATATCTACTACTTTTCATGTTCCTCTTTTTGATTTTTAATTTAAATTATTTTGTGTAAACAAATTTGGAATAGGACATGATGAACGCTGAAAGAAAATCCTTGCGTCTGGATTTGTATTGTGCCTTTTGATTGAAAATTGATTATAGTGGGCCCGTGCGAATAATTCAGTGAGAATGAAATACTACTCAACTCCTTGAAGCTTCAGAGAAGCAGCTCTAAAGTACAGCTGCTTTGCGCCTTACTCGAGTCAAGGCATATGCACAAAATACTTCCACTTAGCTTGGTTCCCATGGTTCAGAAGGAGGACACTGTTGCACTGAGAAAGCCTCAGAGAGCAACAGGCTGAAACATCTGCAGAGCACCTCCTGAAGTCAGGAGAACCTGAAGCAAATCCTTGTGTATATATTTCAGAGGTTAAGCTTTAGGGAACCACATTGATCTCAGCAGATCTCTTTGCTTCTTAAAGGCATTTGCTTCTGTATTCAAATTGTGTAAGAATGCCACTCTCTGCACAATAGTTAACATTAGTGCTTCTAGCTAAACCAGTCAGTATATTTTGCATTGCACGTAAAATCAACCCTTCTATTTCAACTTCTACGAACTAATGTTATTCTGTGACAAACTGTTTAAAATATAAAGGAAAATATGGAGAAGTCCATGTACCACACATTCAACAGAGTGTAGCTAGTTGGAGTCGTTTGAAAACTGTCTTGCTGTGTAATGAGTCCATTAAAATTGGGCCTTTTAGACTTCAATATTTCTTTGCGCATCTGGATTCTTGATTTTCTTATTGATGAGTCCCAGTGTGTGCAAGTTGGGACTAATATTTCTTTGAACACAGATTCTCTTCTGGGCTGTATCCTAAGTCCACTGTTGTTCATCCTGTTGACCCAAGACTGTTGTTCAATATGGTTTGCCCCAAACCATATTGTGAAGTATGTGGATGATACAACAGTAGTGGAGCTTATTTAGGATGATAGTGAGGGAGGTAATAGCAAGGAGGTAGAGGACTTGGTGAACTGGTGTAATAAAAACAGCCTCATTTTAAATGTAGGAAAAACAAAAGAAATTATTCTTGATTTCAGAAAAGGCAGGCACACACCTCTATGTATTAATGATTCAATTGTGGTAGGGGTTGGCAGCATCAAGTTTCTGGGTGTGCAGTAACAAATACGTTATCTTGGTCACTCAACAGTGAGACACTAGTGAAGTGGGCACAGCAACGCCTGCATTTTCTAGGTGGCGTGAGAAAAGGTCATCTTCCTTCCCCCGTTCTTATCACTTTGTGTAGAGCGATGATTGAGAGCATCCTGTCATATTGCATTACTGTCTGGTTTGGCAGCATTACTGCTTTGGATAGGAAGGTGGTACAGAATGGTGATGACAGCAGAAAAGATAATTAGTAGTTCACTTCCTTCTATCCAGGATGTAGCCCATAAGCGCTGCTTGAGTAGAGTCCACAGTATTGTCAGGGATGCTACACATCCTCTCTATGACCAGTTTTCTTTGTTACCTTCTGGGAGGAGGTTTCGTAGTATCCGAAGAACATCTAGATTCAGTCACAGGTTTGGTCCATATAGTTTCAAACCTTATGAGCTCTCAAGTTTTCTTTTTCTACCATATATTCAAAATGGTCAGTGATTAATACACACACACACACACACACACAAACAACATACAACATACAGTACATATACACATGCTATATGCACACATACATCATATGTGTGTGATACATACATTATATATGTGTGTGTGTGTGTGATATATATGTATGTATATAGCATGTGTATATGTACTGTATGTTGTATGTTATGTGTGGGATGGATATGTGTGTGTGTGTGTGTGTGTGTGTGTGTGTATATTATACGTATGTATGTATGTATGTATGTATGGCATTCAGCTTTGTTCGGGTATTTTCCCACGTCATTGTAGTTGTGCTTTTAAAGTTGTAGCAACGTTTTGGCAGAATCTTATCTGCCATCATCAGGCTTCTGTAGGCTTCTGCCTGATGATGGCAGATGAGAGTCTGCCGAAACGTTGCTACAACTTTAAAAGCACAACTTACATACATACACACATATACATATACATACACACATATACATACACACACACACACACACACACACTTTTTTTGAGAGCAGGCAACAGAATTTCATTTTAATGTGTGCCAGTGTGCTCACAGTAAAAAAAATGACAACGAAGGCTGCTTATCTTAAAAAAAGATTATTATTATAAAAATAATAAAAATAGAAATGGAAAAGAGAAAAAGCAGTCTAGCAAAAATATGTGTCTATACGGTATATATAACAATTTCAGTGAAGAATTGCCATATTTCATAGTAATTATCCTTACACATTATCCACCTATAAGCAATTTATAAGTTGCAAATAACATCAGGTTTTCAATTCACCAAGTAATTGAGGCTGTGTAATGAATGCATGGCGATGTACCTTTGCTTTTGAAACTTTCCACTAGAGACCCAGGTGTTACCACTCTGCTGCTACAAGTGTAACTGTTAGTAAATTGTGAATTATCAGGTGTATTCACAATGTCACATCAAGTTGGCTCTCCTTGTGGCCCTACACCAGGTATCATTCTTCAGTGTATTAAATAATAGAAAAAAATTGAGGACTCATTTTTTTCCCTTCAGTGGAGGAAATGCAAGTGTTTGTTGTCTTTGCTCAGAGACATCATCTTTTTCATTTCCCCACTCTTCTTGGTTAGCTTTCTAGGGATCAACATCCTTACAGCAGAACGATAGTATTCATGCAGTTCTGGAAAAGGACATACTCTCCCTAAAGGTTTGAGTTTGGTGCTTAGTGGGGTGTTTAAGATCCATTTCTATCTGAGCTTCAAGTATCCTCCGGGGAGCTAAGCCTACTTGGACAGAAATAGCTTCACTTCAGTTAATCTTATGTCAAGCTGTTGCCTTGGTTGCTGTAATATAGGTTATGGGGGTTTGCCCTTGAAGAAACTTAAGTTTCTAAAAAGTACAAGGGTACTGCCTGGAGCTACATGTTAGGAACCATATCAGTTCTGGATTGTAATTTAGGGTGCTGATATAACTTGCAAGGGCCTTAATTGTTCCAAACAGATGGAGTCTCTTGCAGAGTTGTAGCAGGTCTGCTTCCAGGTAAGGTGCTCCTAGGTCTGGAACACTTTCCCTAGGACTTTGCCATCTTTCCGGAAGCAAGCAGATTCTTGTTCTCCCTTGTGTTTTACAGGTAGTCCTCAACTTGTCACCATTTGTTGAGTGATCATTTAAAGTTACAACGGCATTGAAAAAAGTGACTTATGGCACATTTTCGCATGTAGGCTCATTGTAGCATCCCCATGGTCACCCCCTCTCAATCCAACCCATCTCACAGGGTTGTTCTTGTGAGAAAATAGGAGGAAGGTGTAAGAGGTATCGCTGCCTTGAGTTGTTTATAAAAATAATGAAAGCAGGATACAGACAGACAGATAGACACACACACACACACACACACACACACACACAGAGTTCTGGGAAAGTTTTCTCCTGAAGCAGCAATAAATTCCACTGCGAGCTGAAGTGCAGTATGTGTTAAGAACAAACATTTGTTAGAAGCTGCAGTGGCACAGTGTTTAGAATGCAGTACTGCAGGCTACTTCTGCCAACTGCCGACTGCCAGCAGTTTGAATCTCACCAGACTCAAGGTTGACTCAGCCTTCCATCATTCCGAGGTTGGTAAAATCAGGACCCAGATTGTTGGGGTCAATATGCTGACTCCGTAAACTGTTTAGAGAGGGCTGTAAAAGCACTGTGGAGCGGTATATAAGTCTAAGTGCTATTGCTGCTATTGTTTATTTATTTAAATTTATTTTTAAATTTTAAAACCTCCCATCTCTCTCACACACAGAGGGACTTTGGATGGTACACAAATAAAATATTTAAACATAAAAGCTGTATATAAAATTTAAAAAGAAAGGATGAATTATGAAATATGTCCTTTTTATTCTATAATTTCAAATACTCTTTTCCTCATGGTGACCCTTTTCTGTAGAATCTGCACAAATTGTAACCCTTGCATTCCCAGTTGTCTAGTGGCTTAGACCCTGTGATGAAGCTTAGGCTGTTGATCTACGGATTGCTTGCTGTGACTGATTCCTGGTTTTCAGCATCCTGGTTGGTGGGTTGGGAAATGGTACTCCTTTGTCATTTTGTAACACAATATCAACATTATGGGTAGGTGGTTAATTTTGTTCTGAAGTTCACCCAGTGGATTTAATTTAATGAGTTGGTTAATGTTAAACTTAGGCTAGGATTAGAGTTGTAATAACTGTGCTTTGCCCCAGAAGTGACTGTGTTTGAGTTTCAGTGTTTTAAAATAGTTGAGGAAAATAATAAGCAAAATACAATGCTGCTGTGGAAATAGTAGTGCAGATTCTTGTATTCCTAGCAAACAAGAGTCCCTTAACTTTGTTTAAACAGTAGCTTTCTATTTTCTCTTTTTAATTTGCACAGAATTCAACACAGCTTCCTGAAATAGCTCTTCAGCTATTTTTGTTAAATGTTACAATGTAATTCTACTGAATGAAGTATATGCAGATACGAAGCAGCAATTACGGCATTCAGCTTCCTCTTTGATTCACAAAGTTAGGGATTTTTCCTTGCTAGGACTGTAAATGCCAGCTGGTGGTTGTGAATCTAAATGCTGGTTGGTACTTTGAAAGTAGAGATCTTTAAACTAATTAAGGGTTATTGAAATATGTCAAGAAGTTTGACAGTCTGTGAAAATTCACAGATGCTGAATGATGCTAAGAAACACAACCAGGGTACAGAATGTAATATTCTGTAACCCTCTGGAAATGCGCCTACTATATTCTGTCTGAGCCATTTTCCTTACTAAAATCCAGGTCAAAAGTGTGATATTTTCACTTTGTGGATTCCTGCCTGATCGACACTTGCAACATCACACACAAATCTGGCTGAGTATTTATGCAATACTTTTTGGAGGTTTTCAAGAATCAGGCATTTTCATGCTAAGGAACTGAATGTAGATTTTGTTGACCATAGAACAGCTCTGAAACATGAGGAAAAAATTCCTGGCTAGACAAAGAATTGGTGTGTTAAATTTTCATTGCAAATATGTCTAAAAATTCTTCTACAAATGTGTAAAAGGAAGGTGATTACTTTCATATGTTAAATTTTAGGCTGCATTATAGGGAAAATATTTGTCAAAGTACTATATATAAATGATCAAGTATGAGGAAAGTGTTTCATATACAGACTAGCTAACTAGCTGATTCTGAGAGGAGTATTATCAGTGAAAATCTGTGTTTTGTTCAGGCACAGGCCTCCCACTTCTTCCATCATTCTCTACAGTGGTGGGATTCACATTTTTTTTACTACCAGTTCTGTGGGTGTGGCTTGGTGGGCCTGGCAGGGGAAGGATATTGCAAAACCCTCATTCCCTCCTCACCCCACTAACCTGCTTTCCAGCTCTGTTCTCCTGTACAGGGCAACAAAAGAAGACCCAGCCGATCAGCTGGGACTCAGGAGGCAGAGAATAGATGGAGGTGGGACCAGTCAGAGGTGGCATTTGCCGGTTTCCAGACTACTCAAAATTTCCGCTACAGGTTCTCCAGAACCTCCTGAATACCACCTCTGATTCTCTACAAGCGTAACCCTGCAAGAGGGTCCTCAACTGAGTTTCAGGTTAGATGATAGATCTGTTCTTGGACCTCCTCAGTCCTAGCCCAATGCCTGAAACATTACACATCTTGGCTGTAGTTTAACAAGATTCCATACAAAGAGCTGAAAGCATAAGCAGCTTCATGCAATCCCATTTATGAAAAAAGAATTTACATTTGATTTTCAAGATGTCCTTTGGGGAAAGTTCCATATATGTAGGAACACAGGGTAACATTAACAGTCCTGGTATGTTTTATGTGTCTCTAAGCATAGGGATTTTCAACCAAAAGATTTTAGTTTAAAGGCCATTTTATTTGTACAAAATGCTCACTAGGTGAAATATTAGCTAAGGCTGTGGTCTTTGAGCAACAAGGGCAGAAATTCCATTGAACGGCACTGCCCTCGGAGGTATTTCTTCCAACTGCAGATTTTCTGTCTTCAGTGGTGATGTTGCATGCATTCTGCCTGGATAGTGTGACCCATTTAACTCATGACAACATACGTGAGTAGATGTGGATAAGATGGCACTGGGCAGCTATTGTCCTACTCACAGTTATGCCAGTGGGACATTAAATAATTTAGCAGGCCAAGTTCCTCAGTAGTAGAGTACAGATATGCTGAGCAATAAGTACTTCTGTTGTTTTCTTGTTTTGTTTGTGGCACACAAATGTTATATGCTTGGTTTTTTTATACAGAGACTCTCTGTACCTACTTCAGGCTAGAGTTGTAAAACTCATAATGTGATAATGAAAGTATATGTGGCAAACACTTATTGATTTATTTTTTTCCCCAAGTAATGGGTTTGTTATTGATTGATGTGTTTATTTATCCCAACTTTATTATTGTATAAATAACATGAGATGGCAAACTTACCTAATGTTCCTTCCTCCACTTATTCTCCTCACAATAGTAAGTTGGATTGTAAAGTATCCTCTGGGCATTTGTCATGAGTGTAAAATATCCTGTGGGTATTTGCCATTCAACACTGAGATTTCTGCTTGTTGTTTCTTTTTATCCAGAATTCTCATTTGCCCTTAGCTTGGTGGACTTCTAATTGATGCTCCTTTTTGCCCTCGTTGGATCACTGATCGGAAGGTGACTTCTTGGTTCTCTTACTATACATACTGTCTCAGCTAGTTAACTCCTGGGCCTCCATACACATTGCTACATAATGAGATATTACCTGGATATTGCTTTGCAGTTTAAATGTGTGAATTTTTTTTGTCATACTTTTGCTTTCAAGGATCTTTTTGTACATTGACTGGGATTACACAATTTTGAGGTGTAAATAGTGTCTGTGAAAGCCCTGTTCAATCTCTTTTTTTTTTAATTACGAAAAGCCTATAAACGATATAATCTTATATATTATTATCACCTTGGTTGATCAACAGATTAAATATCAGAACCTTTCTACCTTCTTTTCTCTGTCTCATGCAATCACTGAATCTCTAGCTTGCTGCAGGAAATGAAAGATAATATGGATGTCTGAGTCCAGCACTGTCTAAGGAAATTAACATGTAAGTCATGCTACAACTGAAAACTCAATGGTTGTTTCAGTCTTGTTGCCAGTTCAGGTATAAATAGTGGCATGATCCTATCCCCCTCGGTATCCCCCAATTGCAAGGAAGACTAACACATTTTCTGTTATGTATAATGGCTTTCTGCAAATTACTTTGTGGGTATGTGTCTGTAATTCCAATACACTATATAATTTTGAGTCATATGTATGGATAGTCTTCAATTTAATGATAATTGTTTGGCAACTGTTGCTGATGGTGCTGAAAGTAGGGATTTATAACCTGTGACAGAGGTTATGCCCGTTGCTACACTCCTGTAACCCATTTGCATTTATGACTAGTTGCCAAGTGCTCCAAAATAATGTAATTGCCTTTTGTAATCTTTCCTCCTGTCTTTCCAACAAAATCAGTGGGGAAGCCAGCAGGAAAGTTGCAAGCTTTTGCCCCCTGCCAAGAAGACTCCTAATCTCTAGAGGCTGGTTAAATAAGGGCCATGCCAAAATCAAGCAAGAGCCAAAGTGGGAGAGGCAAGTCCATTTAATAACCTGCGAGGTCACTTAACAACTGCAACCTGGAATGCAGTTGTTGAGCAAAGCAATCATGTGACCTCTTGCTTAATGAGTGCTTCGCTCAATGACCGAGATGCTGATCCCAATTGTGAAGGTAAGTTCAGATGTAAAGTCCAGGACTATAACTGAGCCTTGGTGCATCCAGTTGCACTAAAAAGCCAGCTCTGTGAAGGTTCAGCAAGGGAAAATTAGTACTGATAAAGAAATGTGATGGAATGTTCTCTGGTGCCATTAGCGATTCCCTGAGTTGCTCTTGTATGATTTGAAAAGTTGCTGTATGTATTTGTATAGCTTTCTAGTTGTAAATAGCAGTAGCACTTAGACTTATATATTGCTTCACAGTGCTTTACAGCCTCCTCTAAGCAGTTTACAAAATCAGCACATTGCCCCAACAATGTGTCCTCATTTTAAATGTAGAATATCTACCTTTCTCTGGGCAATTTACACTTATTTTTAGTTATTTCTTCATATTCGAAAACGTGAGGATGTGTGTAAGTCTGATTGAAGATGTAGGGTTTCTACAAGATTTGCTCTTTCTATCCAGTTTAAGTATTATCTTGTCTAGTTAGTTTCTCACTCTTCATTTAGTCACTTGGGAAATGGAGAAGCTGTTGCAATTAGTGAAATTATACAAATGGGATTTCCTCCTGCAACAAAGCACCTTCACTCTCCATTACATTTGAATAATTAAAGACACTGATCCTCAGTCACAACTGGTACCATAGTAAGAATAGGAAACTTCTTCTGGTATTATGCAGCTTTAACAGGGATGCTTAGTTTACACGCTTAGGCACTTTAAGCATCTTTAATCCATTCTTGGATTTGTAGGTGTCAGCTGGCAAATCTGCTTAGTGAATCCAGAAATCCAGTACCAATAATGAAGGTCTTTCATTAAAAGAGGTTGGTGTAGTCTTATGCTTTCCACATAATATGCCTCTTTATAGGCAAGAAAAGGTAAACTTTGGATGATTAGTTAGAAATTTAGAAGTAACTCCTCATAGATATTCGTTTGACAATCATTTGAAAATCCTAAAAGACATTTACTTTTGCTCAACTACAAAGCTGATTTGCTTTGACCCAGAATCTATGCCTTTTGAGTTTTATTTTGAAGTTCTGTGTATCACCATGCTGAAAAAGCCTTGTCATAAACTTCGACTGGTTTGTAACTAGTAAGAAACATTTATTGGTGGGACATTAAAAATCAAATAGACAGCTGGGTCTTCTTTTCTTTACAATCCCAGCACAATATTTATGGAATAGGTTACTGGAGGGAATACCTCCCAAGCAAAATGATACCTTTCTCTGTAAGGTATTTAATAGAAATACCCTCCACTTATGACCACATTGGCAGTTTGGAAGCCATATTTCATTAGAAATTTCCACGCTGCCACAATTTAGTGACCGGGAATTTGGGAGGGGGAAATCTTACAGAGAGCTGGAAGATTAGACATAGCACCATTCTTCTTCTGAGTCAAGGACTTGGGGAAGGAGTGGTTAAAGGGATGTCTCCAGTTGGGGCGATTGGTGATTGGGCCATGTGATGATGAACTGATGGGTACAGAGGTTGGGTTTGGATTTTCACTTACTGGGGGAAAACCCAGAACTCTCAGATTCGGGTTTTCCCAGGTGTACCAATATGACTTCTCTAATAAATTCTTACTTGGATGAACTCTGCCATCTGAGTGATAAAGGAGTAGGGGGAGTTTCGTTGGAATGCTGACACACATTTGAACCCAACACTTCTGTTGTTAAGGGAGATATTGTTAAGTGATTTTTGCCCCATTTTACAGCCTTTCTTGCCACAGTGGTTAGGTGAATCATTGCAGTGGTTAAGTTAGTAACATAATTGTCAAGTGAAACTGGCTTTTCCCATTGACTTTGCTTGTTAGAAGGACACAAAAAAGTGGGGTGTCACATAACTCTGGAACAATGCAATTGTCATAAATATGTGTCAGTTGCCAAGCATCCAATTTTTGATCCTGTGACCATGGGGGTGTTGCAATGTTCATAAGTGTGAAAAACGGTCATAACTCACTTTTTTCAGTGCTGTTGTAACTTCGAACGGCTGTAAACTGAGGATGCTCTGTATAATGCAGAACCACCTTATCATGGTCAAACTGTCAGTGTTGATTCATGGGCTAGGTAGGAGATGCTAACTCAAGAAATACGTTAAACCATCCAGCAGGAGAGAACCATGGCCCCAGGAAACCTGCCTCTTTCTTGTGTTTCTGCATTAGGTTTGCAAAACGGAGCTATGCTAGCCAAATTGAGACCCAGAGCAAACCTTACACCTGGCCCTGGCATTTTAGAAATTGGCTGTCATGTTACCTTTAGTGTGGGCAGCAAGATTTCTGACAAAATTTCAACCCGAAACTTTATTTTAATCAAAGTGCAAAGACTTAAGAACTAATAAAATAAAACTGATCTATGCTTATAGTGCAGGTCATCAGATATCTCATTAGGATAAAGCCTTGTTGGATACTGTTCATTAAACATTCCAGAATATGTTGGAATAATAAATTTGGTTGTTACTTTCATAGGATTGCTTCTGGCATCTGCTCCACGTCAAACTGATGCTTTTGGTTCTGTCTACAGCTTGCCTCCAGCAAATGCAAGGTTGGCATACGGGAGTTTAACGTCCTGCTGTATTGCCACCGACCTTTCATTCATCTAAATATTGAGCTGTGCCTGTGAGAACCAACTATGGGGAAAGAATCGCATAATACTGGAAGGCACTTTTGGGCCCAGTTGTCTTCCTCTAAAAACGGTAAAAGCTTTCTTTATTGTGGAATAAGATGAAGCTAGGATCATGCTAGAGCATGCTCACAAGAGCCTTGGTGGTTAGTGGTACTGCAGGCTACTTCTGCTGACTATCGGCTGCCTGCAAATTGGCAGTTCAAATCCCACCAGGCTCAAGGTTGACTCAGCCTTCCATCCCTCCGAGGTGGGTAAAATGAGGACCCAGACTGTTGGGGGCAATATGCTGACTCTGTAAAAACCACTTAAAGAGGGGCTGTAAAGTATTATAAAGTGGTATATAAGTCTAAGTGTTATTGCTATTGCTATGCTAGACCATATATTGTGCTAAATCTCCCGAAACGTTAAAAAGTAATGTCCATAGAGATTCTCATAAATCATCCAGGTCATGGTTGTCCCAAAGGTGCTTTTTCCAAAAGGCAATTGGACTTTCTTGTTTGTTTGTTTTTTTCCTTGAAAACATTACATTTACATCCAAGAAGCTTGAAGAAGCAAGAATGGAAGAAGATTGTTGGATGAGAAGTGAAACATTTTCAAGGGGGAAAAAACCATGTCCAGTTGCCTTTTGGAAAAGCACCCTTGGCTTAAGAAGTAATCTACTCCTGAATAAAGCAAAAGAACTTTAGTTGGTGGAATAAAAAATGTAACATCATTTTCTTCTCTGCTGTGCGTGGAATGTTTTGAAAAAAATGATATCTTTTAAAATACTTAAAACATTTTGGAAAAAAAAAGAAAGCTATCTCTCTCTCTCTCCCTCCCTCCCTCCCTCCCTCATTTGAGAATTCTATCATCTTATTTCCACCCTTACCCTCTTTGGATTTGATGTCAGTTAATCACTGAACCTGGTTAGGGACTATTGAATTGTAGCCTCACAAAGGTAAGTAAATGTTTACTTCTTCAGTGCAAAGGAGAAAACTCTTATGACTTTTTCTAACCATTTTGCACACTCTGAATCTGCTTACTTGTAAATATGTTTGGAGATAGCATTGTGTAAGGAAAGGTTATAGGAATAATGCAGAAAGCATGAGTTAAACTAGGCTGACTCTATTGCGTAGAGTCAGACTGTTCCCATATTGTACCCTGTGTATTTAAATAGTGCATAGGGGAAAATATCAATTTTAGGTGCTTTTGTGCACTGTCATGTCCCCTTCCTCCTTTTCCGGTTCCCCTCTAATTTTCAAAACCTCTTGGTGGAAATATTCTTCCTAAGAAATAGGGCAGAAGTACGTTAAATGCTTCTTCTACATATATGCGAAGGAGAAAGAATTTTAAGAAGCTTTGGGTCTGGAGGCTGCTGGGAAGGACGTGACAGAACTGTTCTTTATGCAAAGGGCAACTGAGTTTGACTTTGAATCAGTGGTTCTATCTGTCCTTCATGAATGCAAATACTTACTGTAGGGTTCAGAATATCAGGAAGGGTAAAAATACCCAGTTCTCCTCTATTTCTCTATATTTTCTTGCTACCAACTTTTATTCCCAAGTAATATTTTTGACTGGACCAAGATGAACAGCAGCAGCAGCAGCAGTAGCAGCAGCAGCAGCAGCTGGGTCTAGTAAAGATTTTGAAGATAAAAACAAAAATAAAAACACTGTTTTAAGACCAAATCAGCATCGATACAACATATCTGGTTGTCCAGAAATTTGAGCAGCCTGCTGCTATCTGGTTCCTGGTTTTGGTCCGATGTGCCTATTATCTTTGGGTTTCTGGGCTATTCATCTATTTACCTATTGAACTCATTTACCTGATGCTTAGCCTCTCTGGATACCAAATCTTAGCCGATTTAAAAAACATAAGTAACACTGTGATTGTTTGATCCTTTTCTTGCTGCCCTGTAAAACGGAGCCTTTTGGGTAGAATGGGGACTATTACATCCTTAGTGAGGCTCTATATTTATGTTTATTTATTCTCCTCAGGGTGTAGTGGAGCTTGTCAAAGTTAAACTCCAGGTGATTCTCAACATGGCTCACCAGAAGGTTGGGGAAATGTTTGGAGGGGCATATCAATGTTTGGCAGTCTGTCTTCAGTGAATTTCTTCTGGTTGATTTCTGTGGATTTGCTGAGCATGATATTCCCAGCTGCAGTTTTTCACTTTCCTTAGTTCAGGAAGACTTAAGTTATGCTTTGATGCGAGTCCAATATTTCACGAGGGAAAAAAAAAGTTGCACTTTGCTTGGTATATTACTCAAAATATTTAGAAACTGTGCTTTGTTGGGATGATAATTGTCCCATCCATTTAGGGTAAGAAGATCTTCCCTTTAAAATGCAGTGGTGGATATCTTTCCCAAGGGGTTGTGTCTTTTGCCAGTACAAGATGTGAGCCTATGTGCTGGGTAAGTTTACTGGTTTTCTCCAAATTGAGGAATTTAGGAACATTCGGATACACATTGTCTGGCTTGCTGTAAAGAAAATTTCAAATGTTCATATATTGCTGACCTTTATTGTCAATTTGGAATGTGTATTTGTCTCTTAAATATTGTGAAAATGTAAAGACGAATAGCAGTTTTCTGGCTTCAAGTGAAGTATTGCGCTAAAAACAATCCAATATAAATCTTGCCCAACATACATCAAATGACACTTTAACAGAAAGGTTTTTTTTTAACCAATTGATTTTTATCCTATCTAGACTCAAACATGAAAGCCTTAGCAACAGAGAACTAATGAAACGCTGGGGTGGGGGGCATATGGTACAAATTTATTGAAAATGAAATCCATGCACCATAAATTCTCAGTAAGAAATGCTTCTGTATTTGTCTTGTAGGCACATTTCACACCAGATGACAGATCTGAAAAAGCAAACTCTACCAAAGGAGCTACATTTTATAATTAAGTTTCTTGTTAGAAGCCACAGCAGAAATGTTGGATGAAAGCAAAAAACATTGCCTCACTGCACAGTCTGATAGATATCTCCAGAAGCTAGGCCCACTGAGTTTAATGAGGCATACTATTAGATTAGTATGCATAGTTCTTCAGCTTTAGTATTGAAAAGCTAACTTTCGCAAGATTGTATCTTGACCCATGAGCAGAGATGGTATTCAGCAGGTTCTGAACAGTTCTGGAGAACCGGTAGCAGAAATTTTGAATAGTTCAGAGAACCGGCAAATACCACCTCTGACTGGCCCCGCCCCCATCTGTTCTCTGCCTCCTGAGTCCCAGCTGATCGGCTGGGTCTTCTTTTGTTTTCCTGCAGAGGAGAACGGAGCTCGAAAGCAGGTTAGTGGGATGGAGAGGGAATGGGATTTTGCAGTATTCTTTCCCTGCCATGCCCACCAAGCCACACCCAACAAGCCATGCAATGCCCACCAAGCCATACCCATAGAACTGGTAGTATTTTTTTTAAATCCCACCCAGTGCTTATTTATTTGAATGTGAATCTTATACAGGTAATCCTCAAGCTACGACAGTTCACTTAGCGACCATTCAAAGTTACAACATACCCCCCCCCCAAGGACTTATGACACAGTCCCAAAGTTACAAAGGTTGCAGCACAACTGCAGTCATTCACCCTTACGAATGGTTACAGAAACACTGCAACATTTGCCCTGCCTATTTCCGCCGCTCACTGGGTCTCCACACACATTGGGTCTTTGGAGACTCACCTTGCGAAGCTCTAGCAAGCCTTCAGTTAATTTGCCTGCTTTGTTGCTTCAGGCCTTTGGTGCATTGACAGAGAACAGCGGTCGAAAGTAGCACGAGATCTGACGCTACTGATCTCGCATGATCTCACACAACTTTAGGCCTCTGTTCTCTGCAAATTGAGACCTAGATGAGATCGGTGGCAAAAGGCTTTGCAAATGGAGGGAAGGCTTTGGTTCTTCAGGCCTTCGCTCCATTTGCCATTTTCTTGCTGAAGGCTGCAGGGGCAAGATAATTGTGTCCCTGTAGGCTCTGGTTGTCTTTGCAAAAAGCCTTTGCTGGCAAGAATTGGAACCCAGGAGGGGCTGGCATGTCCTTCCCGTGTTCCGTTCTTGCCAGCAAAGGCTTTTTGCAAAAAATTGCCGAAGCCTACAGGGAGGTTGCATCCCTATAGGCCTTTGCTGGCAAGAACAGAGCTGCACAAAAAAAATGGAGTCCAGGAAGGACGGGGCAGCAGCTCCTTTTTGGGCGGCAAGGGCTTTTTGCAAAGACACAATCTCCCTCTAGGCTTTGGCAAACCTTTGCTCATGATGAACCTACGGCAGAGAGGCTGGAGAGAAGACAGTTCTTTGAGATCTTCAAAAGGTAAATGGACCCAGTCGTGCAGGATTGGGTGGGGAAGATATCTCAGTGGGTTGGGGGAAACCTTGAGTGGTCAGAAGCTCTCGCCCCCCCCTCCCCCATGGTCTTCCTCACCCTGAGATACCTCATGCACTTAATGACCCATGCATTCGATTAGTGAATGCATGGGAAAAGGCGGGGAGTTTTCACATTCATTTAATGTGATTCACTCCAATGAATCAGACAAGCTTCATTACATTCATAACTTGAGGATTACGTGTTCTCAGTTCCCTATTAATATGATACAGTAATGCAAGTGGAAGAATTAAGAGCCAGGTCATATCAACTCAAACTGTTTTGAGCATGAGCACCCAGGGTGTTCAACTTTGGAGGTGGCTAGTAGATTAGTAGAAGTTCCCACCTCCACCTTATCAACCGATTGCTTCTTTTTATATATTTTAATATTAATTTTAGTGTTTTAACTCTTAATGTCTGATGTTTGAATGGTTTAATCCCATAATTGTTTTATTTTCTTGTTTATGGTATTGTAAGCCACCCAGAGTCACTTGATAGAGAGGTGGGTGGCATACAAGTTTAATAAATAAATATTTATGATTTTCTACTAACCTGCTATATTATATCAAGTTTTGGTGTATCACCATAGGTAGCTAAAAGATTTTGATTTGCTATGTAAGATAATCTTGACAGACATCAGGTAGTTGATAGCTTAATTGGTAAGTTTTAAAGGATGCTGGGCAATGTTGTATTCTGATGCCCCCTGATAGTTATATTTAATTCTTGGGTGGGATTGCAGGTATATAGAACGCACCGCTACTGCTTTTCTGGGTAAAACTTCAGTAAGCTGATAGTCATGCAACTTGCTCACTCAGCATCTTCCTATCAGGACGTTGTCTTACTTCAGTAATATTATCGGCTTCCTGAGGTCAATATCTGTAATAAACTTTCTTTTGCGTGATTTCCAATGTCTGGTTGGTATGCTGTTCATAAAATTACTCAACTGACTTTGTGGGTATTTTCAAAAAGCATAGAAAGAAAATGTTCTATAGCAATGAGGAATGAAGATCAGATAGTATACGTATATTGTATATTTTGGAAATATTTTCAATTTTTGTACCCCCTGAAATTTGGTGCCCTAGGCGATGGCTCAGGTTGTCTAGACCTGTAACAAGCTCTGCTTCTTTCCTTTAATGGCTGATCTTGTAACTGGGAACTCATGAGCAACTTGTGGATTACATTTATTAAAAAAATGTAAACTTGATCACTCTTATCTAAAAGGAGTAGGAATATATTCTCAAAACTTGGTGTTTTGCCTGTTGCGAGTGCCACTGGATAGTTGCCATGTTTGAGAAGCCCTGTAATATGTAAATTTAAAACCTAATAATTAGATATGTATTTCTTACTGCTCAACTCTGGGCTCAGTGAAATTATGTTTTAGGCTCATGCAGGTTCATTCATCATTTTAAGGGGTTGTGTAACCGCTAAGTTTGAGAACCAATGTTTAATGCATTGACTCCTAAGTTTAAAATTCAGCACAGGCAGTTTATGACCAGACTGAGGCAAGCTTTTATATAATATAACGAGTTAGGTGGTTTCCTTTAGATTCTCTAGAATGCTATTTTTTTAGACCTGTTTGAATAATAGGTGAGAATCTTCAATTCATTGCACTTGCTGTCTTTTATCTTTATCTGTTTTATTGATTTGATTGTAGTTTGACTCTTTGATTGTTGAGAGCTGCCCAGAGTGATTGAGAGTAATTGACTAATAACCAATAATAATAATTTGTGAGGAATGGTGACCAGTAACCTCTGTGCTCTCATGCTGCAGCCTCATGAAGAGGCTTGTGGAGCCTTGAATTCAGGCTCACATGGAAGTTTCTGCATGTTAGTGAAGGCCGTGCTGCATTTATGGAGACTGGTTTTCACTGAATTACTAGTGTGTTTTGGATTTGGTGGGAGATGTTTGATGTTCCTGACAATCCTTTAATTTTCTATAAGGTCATTGGTTTTCAAAACAGAGACCACTGATTTGGGTGTATGCATCTTTTCTCCCAATATTATGTATATCTCTCAATCTCCCCCTGAGGTTTTTTTCACCTGTGCAGACTGGGATGTTAAAACACTCATTTGTTTGTTTGTTTGATTAAGTATGTTCCATCAAACAATGTTTTTCAGCAACCCCATAGTCAATCCCTAACTTGATCTTTCAAGTCCTCCAAAAGTTATCTGTTTGCCATTGTAAGTGAGTCTATCCCACCTTGCTTCTGGTCATCCTCTTCTCTTACCTTCCACCTTTTCCACCTTTAGAGGTTTTTTAGAGAGTTGGGTCTTCAAATAATATGTCTGAAGTAGGATAATTTGAGCTTGACCATTATTGTGTTCAGAGTGAGAATCCCATACGTCAATCCAATCTGCTGACTGACAGATCTTACTATCTAGAACAAGGGTCTTCAAGCTTGGCAACTTTAAGACTTGTGGACTTCAACTCCCAGAATTCCTAAGGTAACATGACTAGAAGAGGAATTCTGGGAGTTGAAGTCCACAAGTCTTAAAGTTGTCAACTTTGAAGACCCATGATCTAGAAGTTCTAATCTATCTATGTCCTTGAAGTTGCGTCCTGTTAATTGTAGTCTTGCCTTTTGGCACATGTGAGAATAAGTCCAACCTCTCTATAGTGTGTGTGTGACCCCTTCAGATATTTGAAGACAACTATCAGGTCCCTTTTTCTTCCACAAAGAAAGCAAGGCTAGGTCTTTTAACTCTTCCTCTTAGGGCTTGGTTTCTAGTCCTTTTGCATCCTAGTGGCCCTCCTCTGGATTTGCTTCAGTTTATCAGTGTCCTTTTTAAAATGGTGTGTGCAGGCAGAATTGAATGCAGTATTCCAAATGACCAAGTCAGAATAGAACAGGGTAATTATTTCCTGTGGTCTGGATTCCATATCCCTCTGGATCAGGCATCTCCAACCTTGGCAACTTGTGGACTTCAGCTTCCAGAATTCCTCAGCCAGCAAAGCTGGCTGAGGAGTTCTGGGAGTTGAAGTCCACAAGTCTTAAAGTTGCCAAAGTTGGAGAACCCTGCTCTGGATGTTTTTCAAAATATTACTGGCTTTCTTCACAGTTGCATTATTCTGTTGGAACAAATTGAGATTGTGATCCATTAGTCCACCCTCATATACGTACTGCTCTTTAGCCAGGTTCTGCCCATTTTTTAAACATTTTTCTTCTGTTTATTTCCATCCATGGTTCCAGCTTAAATCTTTCTGAATTTCCCCCCTCCCCAGTTATTAGCGCTCTATTGTCAGCAAGTGTGCCGTGTCAGAGGGAGTTATTTAACCATAGGAGGGACAAAATTCATGGCGCCGTCTTTCATGGCTCGGTCTTTTATGGGAATGGAGCTGTTTTATGATAAAGTTTGGTTGCAGTTGTTAAGTACATTGTCATATATATTGTGAAAGGAAAGGTCAAAGTGAGTGTCATGTAATCATTTATATGTTCTAGAAATGCTATGTATTTTGAGTCACTGGCATGGTTAGAAACACCTACAGAGAAGTCTTTCTCTGAATGACTGCAGAGGTATGATTTCCATACCGACAAAATAAGATAGAAAAAACTAAGGAAATTACAGAACATAATTACCTTTTGAAAGGGAAGCAAGGCACTTGTTTAAGGCACTTCCCCAAAAAAGCATGTTCATATCCTTTTGTTTTTCCTATTGTAAATGTAAATTGAAACTTCAGAGCTGCATGCAAAGAAAAGGGGAGCTAACAGTATAAAATAAATTACACTGCAAGAACATATTCAGGTAAAGTTCAGACTGATGTGTTATAATAACAATATTCAGTTGTCAATTTCTCATCCTGCCCAAAACTAAGAAACTCTTAGCCTATTACATTGCACAGGAGGGAGAAAGAGGTGTGAGATTTGAACTTTGATTCTGCTCTAGCTATGATTTAGGCATTATTCTCTCTAGTTGCTGAATTTCTATGCCGAATGGATTTTCTAGCACCTGCAATTAAATGAACTTCTTCCAAGAGTATGTCCTTGAATTGCTGCCTGAAAAGCTTCTGGTTTTACAGAACAGAGTTTTGACAAATGCAATGGCATCTTGTTTCACGGTGGCTTATAGCTGTCCTATTGACCAGAATAGAATGATTGAACTTTCTCACCTCCCTTATTCTGAGTTTTTTTATATTCTTCCCTTGCCTTTGATTGTGTAATTTTGAGAAATCTACATTTTAGAAAACCTACGCTGCTTTTAAATAGTTTATTCAGCCTGTTACATATCTCAACTTGTGTACAATTTAGCTACAAAGAGAATAGAAATGTAACACAAGCCTTATAAAAACCAGACAAAATGAGATGATAGGGTTGTGCTGTGTTTCAAGATCCAAAGAAGTGTGAATGTATGCACCCATGTTGCACCTGGTTGTATCTCTTAATCCTAAGTGTGGAAAGATTGATATCTAAGAAGTCACTATTCATTCATTTATGGTCAGAGATCATATTGAAAAAAACATACAGAGCAAATGAAAAGATTAAGACTACGTAGAACTGAATAATATATATGCATAAATTCAAGTACTAAACTGATAAAATACAGTAGTACAAGCAGCTCTTGGTTACAATAGCCATTGGGACTGAACTTCCTGTTGCCAAGTGATGTTGTCATCAACACACTGAGGGATGGCAGTCCCCATTGATGTTATTAAGGATCATGTAGGTTGTTAAGCAAGGATCTCATGTGCCAGCAACATGGGTACAGGTGCTGAAACAAAGTCCCAAGCAAGCAGGTTATTGGTGAGAGCTGAATGTTGGTGCCATAGGTTGGTGCTACAGAGTGCATATGGAGGCCATGGGTGGGGACAATGTAGTGTGCGTATATGGACAGGTATTTTGGATGGGTGCTACAGAGCGCAGTTGGATGGACACTATGGAGTGCAACGGTGAGCGAGTGTGGCAGATGGGTACTAGGGAGGGTGGGTAGGCAGGCGCTACAGAAGACAGCAAGCTAGCTCCTAGTGCTTTGGCATGCCAGTCGGTTGGTGCTGCAGGTGGGCACAATGGAGTATGGACAGGTATTACAGAATAGGAAATCCCCATGTTGTCTGGATGCTCCTTGGTAGAAGAACCTGTGAGAGTGGAAGTGACTTGCAGGAGTGTGGTACAAATTCTGGCCGTTCTCCACTTTGACTTTGCTTATGGAACACTGGCAGAGAAGTTTGCCAATGACAACTGTGTGACTATGAGATGCTGTAACTGTCATAATTGTGAGTTGGTTGCCAAATGCTTAGATTAGATGACTGTGGGGATGCTGCAACTTTGAGGACCGTTCATAAGTCCCCCTTGTTCAGCGCTATTGTAACTTTGAGCAGTCACTGAATGAGTGGTCATAATCCGAGAACTATCTGTAATAAACAGTAATTATTGAGAAACGCTATTTTACTTACCAAAATGATGGCCGGCAAGGCGAACAAGTAAATTCAGTTACATTGACTTCTAATAGACAGTGGAGCCGAATGGACATTTTAATGGTACTTACGCTCTTGATTCAGTCCAGCCTGTGTGCCTGGTGAGGAATGGGTTTTATAATGCACAAGATCAGTCCTGATATTATGAACAATGTAACAGGATGTGGGGTGCTGGCTGCATTTGAACATACGCAGTGACAAATGTATTAGAGATAATCCTCAACTTACAACTTCTCATTTAATGATAGTTTGCAATGGTTGCAGCATCTTGCAGTCATGAGATGATGATTTGCGACTTTCACAGCTGGCTTCCAACAAGTAAAGACAATTGGGAAAAGCTGGGTTCACTTAGCCGTATTATTTGATTAATGACCACAGTAAAACTGGCTGTAAAATCCCTTCGTATAATGATTTGCTTTGTGATCGCACTAACTTATGATTGAAATTTAAATTCCAATTGTGGTTGTAAGTCAAGGACTACCTGTAGAGGATGTGATTGAGTTACCCTCTACCAGTTTCAGGGCTAGGTTTCTCAACCTAGCTGATTGAAAAGCTTTTTTATTTTGGGTGGAAAACACCTTGAAAAGTTAGTATGGAATAGTGTAGAGATTTTGATAAAAGTTTTCTGAAGGATAATTTAGAATTTTAGGCTTATCTGCTTGAGATGAGATCAAGGGCACCTTGACTGACTTTCTCCACAATGCTATTTGTTAGTGGTTGAATTGAGAGGCCATAGAGGGAGAAAACATTGGTTAGTTTTTCCATGAGGAATTGAATTTATCCATAAGAATAAATTGGGCCAGTGAATCACTTCCACATCTTATTTGCAGCCAGTACCTCAAACTTTATATTCTCAACTGGGCTAGTATAGAAAGCAATCCTAATTCAACTCACAGTAGGGCATTGGGAATCAATCAGATGGCAGGGAGAAAGATTCTCATAAATTTGGAATGCATTGCTTCTAAAAGCTTTGCATTTTTATAAGGGTAAAATTGTGCACCATATAACAAAAGCATTACTTTAGTTCTATGAAGCAAAGTGAAACCTTAGCTCTGAATAATTTCACTGCTGCAGTGGCCTGGCCTGACCCCAGCTTGTGACACCCTTGGTGTCTGGGCCAGTTCAGATGAAACTGAATCCAATGTTCTGATGCTCTCTGCATGTGCTGGGGAGTGTCAACTTCAGGAGGCAGGAAGCAGTTTAGCACCAGAGGCCGAGTCCACCAGCAGTCTTGAAGAACAGCAGTGGCTGTAGTCACATAACAAGGTCCAGGATTCTCAGCTCTTGAGTATGTCACGCTCTACTACACCAATCAGAACAAAGACATTTTTTGCACCTACTCACACAGCAGGGCTGAGTGGCTCCCATCTGGTGGAGACTATTCTTTAAAGTCACCCTTAGCTCAGAAGGCTCTGTGAGGAATAAACATTCTACATGAGTTCCATGTGTCTGAAGTCTTGAATCTCTTGCCTCCTCACAGCTCTGCCACGCTTTACCCACACTGGCCGATGACCATTATCCAAGATCTCGGGATCCTGACCTGCAATACTTCTGGCTGCCGCTTTGGACTCTTGCTGTTTGAAAATTGCAAGCTCATTTGGGATTAGGATTTTGCTAAGGCATTTGTGCATTTGGTCACACATTCTGCCTGATGTTGTTCTTGCAAGTAATACTGTACACAGCAACCTAATTCCGTGTTCATGTGTGCATGATGGAACAGGACAACTAGGTTCTTCTGTTGGATTATGCAATCAAGATATGTGTTATATAAGTCTCGTGATATAAATTTACTAACTATTCTTAGTAAGCCTTTTGGGTAATAGTCAGATGGGTTAGGCTTAGCACTTTTTAAAAAGATGATGATAGTTATGAAGTAGCTCCAAACTTGCAACCTGTTCCATCAGTTGGTCTATATATATAAATAAGGATGCTAAAATGGGAACCCCACCTAGTTAGCGTTTTGTTGCAGGAGATGTTGATTGTACCTACACACCTTGTTATTTTTTACCTGACTGATAAGGTTGGAGATTTTGGAGATCATTACAGGGATCTTTTGGATCTCAAACTTAAATTAGATGATTCTTTCTGCAGAGATCCTTGCCTCTACAATATTTACAAAACAAATAAGCAGCATTGGAGTATAGCATAATGATGGTATGTTAGAAATAATAACATTGTAGTGACTTTTATTTATTTTGGTAATTGCTTTTGGGGTACTTTGTATATTGCAGACTGAAAACCTAGCCCATAAATGGTATACACAAGTGTATAAGGTTTATGAATGGCATTGCTGCAGGAGAAATGATATACCAGGGGATAAAGATTGGATGCCCTTGAAATTATGAGCAAGGAATGTTTGAACATATTATCAATGTGTCTGTGGATTGCATTGGGTAGCTTAATTAACCATAGGGCAAGCCATCATTGCAAAAGCAGCACGTTTTGCAAATTATATAAATCTTTTCTTGGCAATTGCACAGTCAATCCATGGGTCCATAATGGACACATCTGGTGCAACAGATGGGATACCTGTCAGCCAATGATGCAAGAGCCTGTGATTGTATATTTCAATACAATCACACATTTAAGTAATGCCAACATAAGCAAAAAGTTTCCAAAGTTCCAGTCATGTCTGTTTCCCATCTGGCTTCTTTGCAGTTCCCAGTACAATGCTTCCTGTTTTGCAATTGGGGGATTTGACACAACACAGAGTATCTGTAGCCCTGGGGCCTGATGCAGTATTTGGGTCAGTTAGGGACTTCTGAGCAATCATACCTTAATGGCTAACTGTGTGCCTGCCTTGGTGGATTTTGATGAAAAAGCAATTATGATAAGCCTAGAAAAGACCATATAGACTCTAGTTAAAATCACCCAGGAAGGTGACCAGTAGAAAAAGACTATGCAATGAACATCTGGCAGATAGCTTTATACAACAGATGACAAAAGATGAAACAAGGAAATTGGCAGGCCTGTATATGGGAAAAGTTGTTTGATTCATTGATCGACTTGACCTGCAATCAATAGCATGCCAAGAAATGAAACATTTTCTTTTGATGTCAATAGCTCGTTCTTGAAATCTGTCTGAAATTGGACTCAATGTTTACTTTCTGGCCTCCACTGATGGAGAATTAGATGTGGCTATTTAAATACAAGATCAGTGGATGGACTTGAACAATACCATGTATCAAAGGATGGGGTTCACCCAGTGGAAACTGAGATTAGTGAGCACATGAAGATTATAATACCAATATAAGAGCTCATGAAGATAAGATATCCACTGATGGTAAGTGCTTTCATATTCATCAAATAAGCTTCAGCATATTCAGTGGAATGGATCATTACTGGCCTGATCATTGATTCTGTGACATGCAGTTTCAGAAGTGATTCAGCATTGTTTGTCCTGGTAGAGGAAGAGCCATGGTGGCGCAGTGGTTAGAATGCAGTATTGCAGGCTAATTCTGCCAAATTCCCAGCAGTTCAATGCTGACTGGCTCGAGATTGACTCAGCCTTCCATCCTTCTGAGATCGGTAAAATGAGGACCCAGGTTGTTGGGGCAAGATGCTGGCTCAATATGCTGACTCTGTAAACTGCTTAGAGAGAGTTGTAAAGCATTATGAAGTGGTATATAAGACTGAGTGCTATTGCTAGAATATATAGGTATAGTGGATCCATTGGTGTTTTATCAAATCCTGGACTGTATTTTGTAAAAGCAATCTTTGTGTGACAATGGTATTCAGTATAACAATGAGAAATTACACCTGGAGCAAACTAGCCATGACATAAAAAGAGAAAATTATATATATAGAATACCAAACTCTACAGCTTAGAGAGTATCTTTTATGAAGTGAAGTCCCATAATTACTAAATTTTTGAATATTCTATTACATTCCACTGTTGGGTAGAGATTATTACTATTATAACATTTGTTGTTATCGCAGTTTTGTAAAGAAAGGATTACAAATTACGTAATCAAGTTACTCTTGTGGATGCTGTCTGATTTAAAGTTTTTAGCTGTTTGTTTGGATTTTTTAATCTTGTTTTTCTAAATGTGTATATTCTCCAGAACTCATAGAAGTTTGGGTAGCCAATAAATTTGAATAAATAAAGACCAAGTGATGAGATTCTTCTTAAGCATATTGAATTTCTTTTGAAGGTAAATCAAGATATTTTTGTGTGTAACATATTATGTTTCTAGATTAAAAATATGAATTGTAAACTTTTTCATGTCATCTTGCTTCTGCAAATTCTGTAAAAGAGAAGGGCAAGTAGGAATGGCTGGGTTTAAGAGAAAAGTCAGGTAAATGTTATAGAAAATAGAGACAATAAGACAAAGAAATTTAAGGTCTATGTTCTTGAAGACATAGGAAAAGGAAATGATTTATGTATTTGGCAGTTATAGCTGTACTTATAATGGATTAATTAAGTAGTGTTTGACTGAAGAATGGTTGGTAAGGAAGAAAAGAGTAGGTATTATGATTTAGAAGAACATTAATTAAATAGACACATGAAGAAATCTGAATTCTATTGTGTTTCTTCATTCAAGGAAAATTTCTCCCCATACAAGTAACCCTCTTGACTCTATTTTTTTAAAATTTTAAAATAAAGTTTATTTAAGTTTCATATATTTAAAACATTTAAAAACAAACAAAAAACACAAACAAATATATATACATATATACATTTTGCAGCAGGTATTGAGCATTGGTTACATTTTTCTTTTCTTTTTTTCTTTTACCCCATAACATTGATGTGATCTACCTTGTTACAATAGCTTCCTTGTTCTTTTAATGTTTTAATTTCACAGAATACTTTATGATTAAACGCACGTCCTTCATAATTTCCTAACTTATTCAGTTATCAAATGTTGCTTTTTCTTTAACCATTCGTACCAACAGTTCAAAACTTTGTAGTATTCACTATATTTGTTGTTTTTTAGTAATTTGGTTAGGCTGTCCATCTCTGCACACTCGTGAATTTTTTTAATGACCATTTCCTCTGAAGGGGCAATAGACAGTTTCCAGTTCTGAGTATAATTTATTCTGGCTGTTGTTATAATGTGGAAGTTTAAATATTGATTTTTTTTTTCTATTTTTGAGTCTATCATACCCAGCAAAAAGGTTTCAGGTTCAAGTTTTACTTCTTGTTTACTTATATTTAGAATCCAATTTTTGGTATTTTTCCAAAACTTCTGAACATATGGACAGGTCTACCACATATGGAAGTATGTTCCCTGGATGCAGTTACACTTTCTAATCCTTTCAGACAATAAAAGTTTGCAGAAAGAACGTTTGAAAAAAAAGTTTTGTTCTATAATTATATTCTGGTGAGTTTAGTAGTGATAATGGGAGTTTTAAAATTATCCCTTCAGTGCAGAATCAATTTATTCTTCTCATTTCAGCAATGGTGGCTAAGATGGATAAAAGATGGATGAAGTATTTTCTAAGGTTTTTTTGATAGCTATATATTTAATGTCTACCTTGGAGGTTCCAGCTACACAAATGTACCAAGCATTGTTGTCCTTAGATACGAATTAGCTCATTTTTATACATTTGTTCATGTTGTCCTTGAGGGAGGTTTGCTTAAAAAGAGAAATGTGAGCAGACATGTGTCTGTATATTTTAATTCCAGAAAAGAGATGGAGAAAAGTATCTTGATATATTTTATATGTACATGTTCACTTTGGGAGTACATTATAATCTGTGCTATTTTTATTACTGTTTTTTCCCTGCCATTTAATTCCAAATCTGCAAGCATAAAAATTGACCCAGGAGATCTGGGAAATTAGAGTCGAGTCAGCTTAATGTCTGCTCTGGGCAAATTGGTGTTAATGGTAATGAAAAGGAACAAAAAAAAAACACAAAACCAACCCTAAGCATATAGAGGAACAAAGTTTGCTGCAAGAAAATCAACATGGGATTCTGGAATGATAAATCTTATTTCAGCTATCTATAATTTTTGAGAGTGTCAACAGGCGCATGGATGGAGGTGGACCTGTCAACACTGTATGCTTGGATTTTCAAAAAAAAAATATTTAATAAAGTTCCTCATCAAAGATTTTGGATTAAATTTAGCAAATAGGAGATAAGAGGACTTTTCTTTGCTAAGATTTGCTAACTTAAAACAAAGAAAGAACTTGAAACACCTAAAATATAAATTTTTGACAGTGAAGACAAGTAAGAAACTATTACACAACAGTCAATTTTGGGCTTAGTAGTTTCTCCTTTAATGTTGAGTTGGGTGAAAGATATTGGGTGATGGAAACTAATGATTGTATTAGATTAGATTCAACTTTATTGTCATTGCACATGAACGCAACGAAATGTAGTTAGCATCTAACCAGAAATGCAAAACAACAATGAAGTATAAATACGTATATACAGCTGTACAAAATATGTAACTATATATGGATATACAGAATATCTATGAATATACAGAATATATGTCTATGGAAGGAATATATACGACTGTACAGGGTGTTTATGAACATACTGAATGTAAGTATAATGCACAGAGAGTTTATACAAGATATATTATATATTATCAGAGAAAGTATCAGTGTGTGTGTAGGACTAGACAAACTGTGGAATTCAATAAGGAGAACGCTGTATGGTAGAAGCTGTTCCTTAGCCTGCTGGTCTTAGACTGCAGGCACATGAACCTCCTTCCAGATGGAAGAAGTTTATGGGCTGGATGGGCGGAGTCCTTAACGATGCTGTGGGTTTTTCGCAGACATCGTTTCCTCTGAATGTCCACAATGGCAGGAAGTGGGATCCCTATAATGCAATGGGCAGTTTTCACCACTGTCTGTAATGCCTTCCTTTATGTAATGGTGCAATTTCCATACCAGACTGAAATACAACTGGTTAGGATGCTCTCGACTGCACAGCGGTAGAATTTGATCAGAATAGTTGGGGAAAGGTGGTTCTTCCTCAGTAATCTCAGAAAGAAGAGGCGTTGGTGAGCTTTCTTGATCAGGCTGTTGATCCTCAGAGAGGTGGATCCCCAGGAACTTGAAGCTGGTGACACGTTCTCCCGTTGATGTATATAGGAGAATGTGTGTAAATATTCTTCTTCCTGAAATCCACAATGAGCTTGTTAGTGTTGAGTAATAAGTTATTGTCAGCGCACCATGTAACTAGGCTCTGCACCTCCTCCCTATACTCTGAGTCATCGTTATCATTAATGAGTCCAATCACCGTGGTGTTGTCTGCGAACTTGGTAATGGTGTTGGAGCCATGTCTAGGCCTGCAGTCATAGGTGAAAAGAGGGAACAGGAAGGGACTCAGCACACAGCCTCGGGGAACGCCAATACTTAGTGTGATGGTGGATGAGATGGAGTTATTCAGCTTGACATGTTGTGGTCTGTTTGTCAAGAAGTCCAGTATCCAATTGCAGAGAGTATTATTGATGCCAAGGTCACCAGGTTTAGTGATTTAGTGATTAAGGGCTTATATGCAGGAGAGGGGTTTGGAGGCAAGTTTGGTTTAATGTTTAAGGCTAGAAACAAGGGGACTGTGGGTTCTAGTCCTGTCTTAGGCATGAAATCTGGCTGGATGATCTTGAGCTTGTCACTTTTTTTATACCATGACATCAGGCTCAAGCAATAAGCTGGTTGGTCAATTCCTGTCTCAGCCAACGGATCAACATTTGGTTGATCCAGAAAAAAAGATCCTGTACTTGTGGAAAAATTAAACACACAAAATGGGTCTTGTTGATGTGTCATCTCTATTACACTTAAGTAAAAGAGATGATACCTTTCTTCTGTACATCAAAATTGCTCCAATTTGGGATAGTTTTCATCTTTTGCTTCTGATTGTAACAGTTTATTGTATAAACGTAATTGTAATATCTGATCATTTGTTGAGGTTTCTTTGTAAGTGGAATTCTTAGGCACTTCCTAGTTAAGTGGCAATTTTTAAAAAAGCAAATTAAGTTTCAGCATATTCTTGAATTATTGAATGGGAAATGTGAAATATATATTAAAGGAGAAAGTAAAAAAATGAAAACAATTACATTGCACATAGAAAAAAAGGAAGAACAATTCATGAAGAAAAATTAAGTCAAATATTAGGTGATATTGTTTGTATTTGCCACTTGCAGTCTCTAGATTTCTATGAGGAATTGTAGAATACAAACATGAATTAAATAAATTGCTTTTTGCTAGAGCAGATTGTGGAAGAACATGTCTATGGCAAAAGTTTTGTCATGTGGCTGATACCAGCAGTGGAAGATGCACAGGCGGTGATTCCAGAAAATAGTTTTTTTTAAAAAAAAGATATATAAATATGTTTATTGCAAGAACTACAAAAGCCTTTGAAGATATTCCAAAGTATAAAATTCAGATAGTTATAGGGAATTCATAGTTTAATTCTTAGGCTCCTTTCTGCTTCCCCATGGAATGCAATGGATGTTTAAGGCCTCCTGATTTTGGGTAGGAGTTGCCACCTGTCCCTATTCCCATAATAGACTCATTAAGTTTCAGACAGTTTGATATTGGCTTTATCAGCTGTTATGCCACTTTGCCCTTCAAATCCTCTTTTGCCACTTTTCCATTCATGGATGAAATTTTCATCCTGCTCTTCCACTTGAACCTGCAGCCTTGGAAAAATCTGAATTATTCTGTTTTTGTTTTTTACCTATGTTTCTGGTGATACTGAAGAAAAATGGTTTTCTCTTTCCCCCGCTCAGAGGAATTGGGAGGTAGAGGAATTTCCATCTCCTCCACTCCAGCCCAGGGAATTGGAAGGAAGAATCTCCAGGGGAAGGAAGGAATCTCAATGTTCTTCAGAGTGGAGACAACAGACCATGATACCCAGCACTGTGATCTCCTGTTCACTTGTAACTCTCTCTGGATGGATGATGCAGCAGGATGAGTGGGTGTTCTAAACATATGGAGGACCAACAGCTGATGATTTGGGGTTCTGGTGACCCAAAGTCAGCCCAACTTGCTAGATCAGAAAATGCAAGGAATGTCACAGGATGGCTAAAATTATTTTTTATTGAGATTGGCTATGATTACAGAATCTAGCAAGTCTGATTGGGTTGTATTTTCTTCCCCTTATTGCTTAATGAATTAGGAAGATGCCTTAGTTCTGAATGTTAGCTGGACCTTCTGGACTACTTTTGCCCATTTTCTGTAGAAAAACACACCCCCACATCTTAATTAAAGCCACCTTCCTTATTCTGCAACCCTGGGCTTCTCAGATCCAATTGAAATTTTCAGTTCAACACTCAACCCTCAGATTTGGAGGGGAGTGGGACAGTGTTCATCCCATCCTGAGGATTAAGGAAGGATGTTAATCTCTGCACAGGAAGGATGTTAATCTCTGCCTCAGCATCTCCTGTTAACCCTCCTCCATTCAAGTGTTTGTCTGATGGTTTTGAGTGGTGTTTGTATGTTTCTAGTTCCTTTTTAATAGCAATTCACCCACTACCAACTGTCAAGTCGCTTAAGATGGTAAACAAGTCTTTTTATTCACAGGAAGACAGCCAAGCATTCACAGCAACTGGTACCAATAAAATTAACAGTAAACCCACACAGAAAAGGATACAGTAAATATATATTAACAGAACTAGGCTTATTAAAGATAACTGTCTTAGATACATCTGCTAACAATTCTGCTTAAATTCTTATTATCCCATATTCCTTTTGGGGAAGTATATCACTAGGATCAATGCACTTTTTTGGATTGAATTTTAATAAATATATGGGCGTGAGCACCTGTATTTTAGACCCATGTCCCTCCTGGCTTGTGAAAGCTTCCCAGGAGGTGACAGGCGGGTGGACTCTGGTGGTGATTAATGCTTCTCTACAGGAGGGGATGATGCCCCAGCACTTTAAGGAGGCTGTGGTAAGCCCTCTTCTTCAGAGGCCATCGCTGGACTCCACCCAGTTGGTTAATTTCTGACCTGTCTCCAATCTTCCCTTTTTGGGGAAGGTTGTTGAGAAGGTGATTGCACAGCAGCTCCAGAAGTTACTGGATAAAACAGATTATCTCGACCCCTATTAGTCAGGATTCAGGTTTGGATTTGGGACAGAAACAGCATTGGTTGCACTTTTAGATGATCTCTGGCGGGAGCAGGATGGGGGTAGTGCATCCATCTTTGCTCTACTTGACCTCTCAGCGGCTTTTGATACCACTGACCATGGGATTCTCCTGGGGCAGCTTCAGGGGATGGGAGTGGGAGGCCTTGTGCTATCTTGGTTCACTTTCTTCCTCTGTGGCCGCTCTCAGTCAGTGTTGATAGGAGGGGAGAGATCCAACCCTCGCCCACTGCTTTATGGGGTTCTGCAGGGCTTGGTACTCTCTCCACTCCTGTTCAACATTTATATGAAACCACTGGGTAAGATCATCCATCACCATGGACTGAGGTATCACCAATATGCTAATGATACTCAGCTGTATGTCTCGGCCCATGGTGACTTAAGTGTTGCTGTATCCTCCCTCTTGCAGTGCCTGGAGGCTGTTAGCGGCTGGATGGGGAGCAATGGGTTGAAACTAAATCCTTGCAAGACCAAGTTTCTCTGGGTCTGGGATTTGTTGGTTCAGGAAGAATTACCACCTTTAGTCTTGGATGGGGTGGCACTACCCCAAACAGACCCTGTGTGTAATCTAAGGGTTTTCCTGGACTCATGACTCCTGTTCGAAGAGCAGGTGGCGGTCATGGCCAGGAGGGCCTTTGTGCAACTGCGGGTTGTGCACCAGTTAGGCCCTTTCCTGGATCAGCGGTCTCTACTCACAGTCACTCATGCCCTGGTCACTTCCCATCTTGATTATTGCAACACGCTTTACATGGGGCTGCCCTTGAAGAGCATCCGGAAGCTTCAGTTGGTGCAAAATGCAGCGGCCCGCATAGTTTTATGCAGACCCCGGTGTGCATATGTATCACCTCTCCTGCAGGAGCTGCATTGGTTGCCAATTTGCTTCCAGGTGCAATTCAGGGTGCTGGTTGTCACCTTTAAAGCCCTTCATGGCTCGGGTCTGGGTTATCTGAGGAAACATCTCTTGCCAGTGACATCTACCTGACCCATTAGAGTGAGGAGGCAGGGAATGCTGCGGGTCTCACCCCGAGGGAGATACACCTGGTGAGACCTATTAGAAGGGCCTTCTCTATGGTGGCTTCATCTCTCTGGAACATCATTCCTCCAGAGATTAGAATGCCCCACTTTGTTAATACTATTCCGAAAGGCACTGAAGACCTGGTTTTGCCAGTGGGCCTGGGGAACCCAGAGAGGAATGGAACCCATCAAATGGCTAGTGTGATCTGCTGTCATCTGAGTGTGGGGGGGTGGGAGTTGGTTTTTGTTTTGTTTTGTTTTTTGTTTTCCCAAATTTTGTTCTATTGTACTTTACTAATTTATTTGATTCTTTTTGTTAGTTCTTATTGTTTTTATTTTTATTTTTAAATATGATTTTACATTGTGGAAGCTGCCTCAAGTCGCCAGGGGCGAATAGGCAGCAATATAAATCAAATAAATAAATAAATAATATTCTGTTTATTGCTATGCTTCTCTTTTCACATTCCTGAAACATGTAGCTTGACTAATGGTCAACACAGAAACTAGATACACTTTCTGCACTAAAAATGAATTTTCTGGATGCAGTGTGTCTTGGTCCAGATCTTCTAGGCAATCTCTGCTGATTTGGGGAGATGCAGCAGTCCCTACTGAGTTACTTCCATACTGTCTTTCCTAAAGATCTCCTTGATAGGATAACGAAGAATTACAAGCAACACAAAACTTTTCTTTTTCTCAAGGATATCTCTGGCTTCTTCCATCCAGCGTAAATTGGGAATCTCAATGAGGAAGCAAAGGTGGCTCCATATTATTTTGCTAAAGCACCTGATACTGGAATCCCTCTATGAATTGCTCATTATGCTTGTTTGTGTCTGGCCACTATACAACAAATCTGATGTGTTCCTTTGACTATTTGAATTCCTTAGCGTTCCAGATGGAGAAATAGCAATGTTTCCCATTGGGTATCTCCAGAGATCTCAAGAGAACACTAGCTCATTATTGATAGACAACTGATCTTTAAGCAGCCAATAAGTTCAAAACTCAGGTTTAATTGACTTCTTTTATCTAGACCAGCCTGTAAGAAGGTAAATTTTATGGGTTTGCAAAGTTGAGTTATCGTTAGAGTATTGCTGCAGTTGCTTTAACTGATGTTCTAGTATTGAACCAGTTGGACGAAAACTATAAACAGCCCTTTCATCTCGTGCTATGTACCCTGTTTTCCTCCCACCACAGAGGCATAGTGCGCTCACTTGTTCTTTGAACTAGATTTAAAATTATGCAGGCTGCACTCCCTGGCAGAGTTACCCCTCTTGTTCTAATAAAATAAAAACCCACATCAGCTTCTTACATAACTATTTTGCAGTTTGCTATAACCACACTTTCGAGTTTAATATAGGCTCTGCCGTTAAACACCCAGATCGCCAGTGAACCTGGTAATGATTTTGCTTAACAGCTGAGGAAGAACATTCACTGCAACTCCTTCATCTAACTTAATTAGCATTCATACTTCAATCACAGCTATAATAGCATGCCATGGACTGTTTCCATTTACTTGATGTGCCTGATGTTTTGGATGTAACGCCCACACAAATAGCATATCCATCTTCTTTTGTCTGCCAATTGAGGCCTGTTTTGTTGTGCATACTTTTTTGCAAAATAATCTTTTGCCACAGCATTTGTAACACATAGTGCCAAATGCTAGGAGATTTCTTGGGGAATAAGCTTTTCTACAATGCCTGCACGTAAATGTAACCATTGTCGCTCCTATGTCAAACTTCGTTTGAATTTCCACTGATTTCTGCAACCAGTCTCTCTTTTACGGTGGCTGAATGCATACAATAGAGAATCTTGTTATTTATATTCCACTCAGAAAGTTCTTTGAATTCACCTGGTTTGAAAGAGCCCTTTTAATCTTGTACATAAAAGTTAACACAGTGCTCTATGAGTTTTGGTTAAAAAAAGCTCCTCTCTCAAAAAGAATATTCCCTTTAGGGACCAAATATGTAGCAACTTTTCAAACTTATTTGCA